>NW_027249873.1:45000-64882 GCF_030848795.1 Temnothorax nylanderi
TTCTTTTATGTACATTTTACATTAGTGATATATATTAGCGATATTTAGACCCTGATAAAAATATGTGCACGGAAAGAACGGTTTTGCTGAAATATCTAAACATTTCGCTAGATATACCTACAGATTTGAAAATTATTTTGTTACACTATTAAAATAATTATAGTAAGTCGCTGAAATATAATTCTGTAAAAAATTTTGACATTTTAGCAATTAGTTTAAGTTCTACATAATTATTTTGATGGACCAACAAAATTGTTTTCAGATCTGTATCTAGCTAAATTTTTAGATACTTCAGCAAAACTGTTCTTTCCATGTACTGCATATATACGGTTTTTTAAATAAAATAAAAATTATATCGATTTCTTTGTTGCTATGCAGCATCGAGAATGCAGCAGCAAAGTGCTGCTTATTAACCCTAGGTATGCACACTGAAGTCTCCAAGACCCCAGCCCAGCTTCCTTTTTTCGCGTTCCTATAGACTTCTGTCCCATACATTCTTTTCTTTTATTCGTATATCTCGGAACTCTTTAATTCTATCGACTTTTATACATTATGGGCCTATATGGCCCATGATGATTAATTCTCGATCGATTCTCGATCGATTGAAAAAAATAAATAAACTGAAATTCATTTTTGCTGAAGTTACGATGACAAATATGGATGGGGTCTTCGAGACCGTACAGTGTATAAGTGTATAGACAAAATAAGACTGTGTATACCTAGGGTTAAAAAAGATAACATGCAATTTATTCACGCTCATGTACAAAGTAACGTCAACCACGCAGAAATTATTGACAACGATAGTACGGGTACAAAATTCGGTGTTGTAAAGCGCAAAGGAAAACCAGAAACTTGCAGAGTTTTTTATTCACGCATCATGGAAATGTACGCCCTTAATCTACACATACGGAAAGAACGGTTTTGCTAAAGTATCTAAAAATTTAACTAGATACTGTCTGAAATAATTTTGTTGCACCATTAAAATAATTATAGTAGGTCGCTGAAGTATGATG
This sequence comes from Temnothorax nylanderi, assembly GCF_030848795.1. Classification (NCBI taxonomy): domain Eukaryota; kingdom Metazoa; phylum Arthropoda; class Insecta; order Hymenoptera; family Formicidae; genus Temnothorax; species Temnothorax nylanderi. The sequence goes on from NW_027249873.1 coordinate 46,014, forward strand.
ATAATGCTGTAAAAATTTTAATATTTTAGTAATCAGTTTGATTGCTTTACATCATTATTTTAATGATGCAACAAAATTATTTTCAGATCTGTATCTAGCTAAATTTTTAGATACTTCAGCAAAACCGTTTTTTTCCGTGCACCATTCTTTTGTACACCCTTTACAAATATAGAGAGAGGATATCAAAAAATAAAATGCGTTAAGTCATTACAATGTTAAATTTACGTAAAAATCCATGTACACGAGGGATCTCGAGATTCTTAGAGTCTCTTTCTCTCTCTCTCTCTCTCTCTCTCTCTCTCTCTCTCTGCGGTAATGAAAGTTCACGTTTTTACGCCAAATCGCGTGTTACGATATCGTATTAAAACTTATAATAAACAACCGTTTCGGCAAAACAGATTCGGCCGAACTTCAACCGATGATATAACGTGCGCCTTTAAATATCAAAAGAAAAATACATAATTATGCATTTATAAACAGAGTAGACGTACAAAAGAAGCGACACGTCAAGAAGATAACGCATTCTCCGCAGAATAGAGCGGTTGTAATGGCGGAAGATACGCATTCTTCGCAGAATAGAACGGTTATAGTGGCCGAGCAGAAAACAGAAGACTGGATGTTACAATATTATAATCCCACATTTACGTGTCATAAATGTAACGCATGTTTCTCGAGTGATACAAATAGTCTTTCATCGTATACCTCAGTCCTATTATTCATGTCCGAGCGTGGTGACTTCTCTTCATATACATGTGTTGCGCACGTGGATTATACACATTGTATATGGAAGCTACAGTTTAACGCCGATTCCGAACGGCTCAATGTATACAAAATAGAAAACAGTAGACGTTTAACTTGTACACGTAAGTGAATCTCGCGTATCATTAATGTATATTATAGAAGCGTACTTAGCGCCTTTTTTTTACCTTTTATGAAAATTACATTTACGTAGTATCATTAACAAAACGATATTTTCACAAGCTAGAACTATTCAGTATATCCGCTATAATCTACTTTTCACTAAAAAGTACTCTTTCGTGAACTATTCATCATATACTGTAGGTACTAATAAATTTTAGATTTAGTAAAAACACAAGAAAAACTCATTTAACCGATAAGCTTAAAGATGCAATTAATTATATAGATTTATTTTAATTGTCATATACAAATTATCTAATTTTCTAATGAAAATTCGAACAACTAATTCCACTTAAAAATGATTAAATGTCTAACACAAAATCTAAATTTGTAGAATATAAAGTTTATCTTTATTTTGCATATAATAGAAAAAAGAAAATATCTTATTAATTATTTCGGCTCGTGCGGAGGGAATTATTTAATTTTCAGATCCAATTAAGGTATAAAGGTACCTATATCCGGACATTTAAGAGTAGGTAAATAAATTTTGCGCCAGACTCGTAATCTGAGGAACCAGGTTCGAGTCCACTAGAGCCATGTAACATGGAAAAGTTTTTTTCCGAAGAAACTGCGCCCTCCGTGCAAGATAGGATCTTGTGCGGAAAAACTGGGCTCCGTCTTTCGGAAAAGACGTTAAACCGTTGGTCCAACAAATTGTTTCCAAAAGGAAATGGATGAGTGGGATAGGGTTGGGTACGTCCCTTCAAAAACGCCGTAAGATACTAGACTGTGAACCCTACGGGGATATACAGTAAATAATAGTTTACGAGAGAGAGAGAGAGTAGGTAAATGTACCAATGCCTGGACACCTACCTATGTCTGGATACCTTCAAAAATATATAAATTTATGGAAATAAACGTTTGGATACCATAACTAAAGTTTCAAACTACAAGAAAAAATATTTTTATCTTTGATTTTAATTGGCGTTATACTTATAAATAAAGGTGTCCAGATATAGGTCCGGGTATTGGTACTTCTAACTTAATTTCTAAATGTTGAGCAAGACATAATATATTAACTTCTTAATGGCTAGTTAAGAAGATATTCGACTTCAAAAATGCAACGCGTGAAATTCGACTAAGTCCGCATAAAAATTTTTTTTGAAAGTTCTAGACGTTCTGATAAGAGTTCCGTTTTTTAGTAGAACTCTAAGAATTTTGAAAGAAATTTCTATGATCGAAAACGATCCAGTCACTTATAGTTAAGAAGATATTCGACTTCGAAGGTCTGCCGTAAACGTCATTTACGTAAGTTTTGATGATGATTTTTTAAAACAATTAAATGAATAAACGTATCAAATGAGCTACTTAGAACTATTCTGGCTTAAAATCAGACTTTATCATTTTTTTTGTTTTTTGAACAAAATCAAAAAATGTTTTCTTTTATCAGGAACTCTAGTCGTCAAAATTCTTCAGATGAACTATTCAGAACTATTCGGTTTTAAAGTTGGGTGTGAAGTTAGCACCCCATTTTTTAATTACCTTTTTCATAGTGTTAATCGCTGGAACTCTTTTTATAAACATTAAAATACTCCTATACTCTTCGAAAAGAAGCTGGAACTCTAATCAGAACTATCGAATTTTAAAGTAGGGGTGCCAACTTCACACACCCGACGAAGATTCTGATGATGAAATTTAAATAACAAATATTATAAATTTTGTAATCTTTTTTTTTATTTTAACTATTCCAATGTTAATCAATTTTTAATTTAATAAACACTAATTTAATAAACTAGACAACAAATAATAGTGAGAAAGCCGTTTGCCGAATGGAAGAACACTGTGCTCCCCGAAAAAAACGGGGACCAAAAAAAAAAATTCATGACGCGAAAAAGTATGATTGTAATCAGAATGTCGGTAATTTTGTGATTTTATTACAAAATTCCCTTTCATTAAAAGCAGAATCCCACATCTATTTTGTACTGTATTAGATAAAAAAGAAATATATTATTACCTGTCTGCAAATTGTTCATCATCTGACATACTTACATTGGAAACAATTAAAGATGAACAAACTTAGGAATATATCGATAGAAAATATATAAGACCATCGATAAGATATAAACTTCAGGAATTCCCAGAAGATGAAGAAGAATTAGAGTATCACCAAGTTAAAATGCTTGATTTTGCTTCAATTTATAAAAATGATATATATATATATATATATATATATATATCACTTTTTAACATCTTGAAATAATTCCATAAACTTTGGTAGTCTTTTCTCTATATATATAGATATATTACTTTATAAAAAGTTATATACATATTGTCGACCCCGAGATCAGCTGAGCCGTTGAATCGTCAAAATAGCGGATTTCTCAGATAACCGATTAGGCCAGCGGATTTTTGGGCTCGTTACCGAAGTTCGAGAAATTTCTTAACTTAGCGAGAATAAAATCCCAGACTTCCGAGTGCGATTGGACAAATAAAAAAGTTTTAGTAATACAAAAGTTAATACAAAAGCTGTCCAAATTAATTAGTAAAAAAAGATAATACAATAAAAAATAGGGGATTTTATTCAAAAAATAAAGTTGACCTTGCAATTTTTTAACGCCTCCACTTACAAAAAATGTACAAACTTATATGTAATGACCCTCTCAAAATCATGCAACTTTTGTATATAGTGTTTCCTAAGTGATGTCGAAAACTTCGGGAAGTAAAAAGAAGGCATATAATGAAACAAGAAAAATATTAAAAATATTAGAATCTAATTATTATCTATTTCTAACACCATCTAAGTCATCACACTTATCTCACTGTTACGATCGGATATATTGCATTTTTTCTAACAAAACCTTTTATTCTCTCGTCTCAGATTAGATAACAGTAAATATAATATCCATTTAACTGAATCGTTACATATTAGTGAATAGGAAAATTAATGTATGCGGACATGTAACATTGAAAAACCGGCGTAAGGTTTTTCAATGTCGCAGACAAACTGTAGAAAAGCTTGTAAATATCCATATCCATTTATATTTGTTAAAACTAATAAAATAAAAATTAATTTAAAGACCATTCAACATATACCGAAGTCTTGAAGTCATTTAAGAAATATGATGTAGAATTATTATCATTTATAAAATGTCTCTAATTTGTAAAATTCTGCAGCTGAAAATTTTATATAATTATATTTAATAAGCAAAAGATGTATATATACGTTTTATCGCGTAATAAAACGCACGCGGGAGATTCCGGTTGTAAATAATGAATTTATATGGCAATAAGTTAAGATAAAAAATGAAAAAGTATAAGAGCGAACTGCCTGTTATATTATAAAATTAGTCTCTTATAACCGATCTAAATACGACTAAAGGTAATAATCCATTATACAAATAACTTTCTTTAAATTAACTATCTTCCTCTATTACTCATTATAAGCAGTGAAACAAACGTCTGAATCAGCATTCGAAGTTGCGTCTTTTGATCCTCTAAGAAAGCGTAAAATTTATTAGGAAAACATGAGCGAGCAAAGGTATCAAGACACGCGTTTCAACTCTCGTCTAGCTTCTTAGCCTAATTATCTCGGAGAAAGTGTGAAAATGAAAAAGATCGTTAGCTAAATTACGAGAAAATTATTAGGAAACGCACAGGCGCTTCTCGCCGTCTCACAGTGGGCCAAAACGGCAATCTAGCTGGACAAAAGTCGATTTTCGAAGATTAATATTTCTTAAAATAAATAATTATATTTATAAGAAAGATATCTGATAGTTTATTTTCTACAAAATATTTACTATTCACACTTGTAGTTGTGTTATAACAATCGTTTGAATAGGTCGTATAAATGTTATCTCAAAAAACGTCAAATTATTACTCTAGCAGCGCTTGAGAAATAAAGAAGTATTCTGCTTATATTGAAACTTCAAATTAGATAAATATAGAGAAAGGTATATATTTTTTAATTCCATTAACAAATCTTATAATAGTTTTTTAATAATAGCGGTATTTTAAGTCAAATTGCCTCTTTTAATAATTTAACCGCCCGTATATGAATTCGAAATAAATGACGATGAACTTAAGGACAATGATAGTGCTATTTCCGCATATATGCACGAAAGTGTTTCATCTTCTGCCGATTGCGATGAGTTCAAAAACAATACCTCACAATATAGTAAGGAACCCCGTACGCATGACTCATCTGAAGAAAATACGTACTCTAGTATTTTGATACCTCGGAAATTTTGGGAGACGTACTTGAATAATGGCACAAGGTTACTCAGTAGCTGAACCGACGCGTTTAATGATTATTTCAAGAAGTCATTTCCAAATTGCGTCTTACGCTTTTTAGAGCACTAGAACAACACAAGGGCGCGCGCTACGCGCGCGCGCCATTCATTCTATTTCATTTATAATTATTTAACACATAAAAATATAAAGTCCATACTTTATGATAATTAGCGTAACACTTGCGAGAAAATTTAATTTTATCTTATAAGGTACATCAAACTATTTTTTTTTAAATACGTCCTTACACTTTCGAAGAAGTAACAGAGAAAAGGGAAAGAGGAAAATTAAAATTCAGTCTAAAATTTCTCATAAGTAAGTACGTCCTCATTTTCGAAGAAATAACAGGTGTCAAAGAGAAAAATTAAAATCTAGTCGAGAATTTCAAGTAAAGACTTAGGGCATTTGCTCACTTTAAAACGTAATCTTTATGCAAGGATGTATTTCAAATCAAATTATATGTGTGATCCACCCACACCATAATTAGGTTGGGTTAGGTTAGTTTTTTGGATGTGGAGCCTCCGCAGGGGGGGGGGGGCGAAACCTACTGTTCCACGCATACTCTTTCTCACTTATAGCAATTATGAAGTAAATCTCGCTTCGCGTTGTAAAGATATGCGTGGAACAGTAGGTTCCGCATTCCTTTGTTCATGCATGTACTATTTCGACATATATATTAGTCACACATGCCTTTTAACACTCAAAATAACTGCTACATTTCTCAATTTTTTTTTGTTTATAACTTTTTAATAAACAAAGACAGCCGATTAAGTTATAAGGAAAAGTTACTCAGGGTCATGTCCTTGACAACATATGTCAATCTCAAAGTCGTTCGGAGGTGACACTCTAAAAGTAAATAATTACCAATTATCGTCTTAATGATAATTCAAATTTGGATTTTGGAATCGTACGAAATCTTGAGCATATAATGCAAGAATGTAACGTGTTTTCTCAATCATATCAAATGATGGGTGAAGAATTAGAACAATTTCTGAAGTTGTTATTTTAAAATTTTGTTTTAAAGTGATCAACATATGAACGTGTGGTAAACCACGTTTCTGAAATTCGATAACATATACATATGCTGCTACCTTACCAAAAAATTTTTGTTTAACAATCACATCTATATAAGATAATCTTTTTTAATATTAAAAACGCGAGCATAAATATCAGGTCTATCATAAGCTTGTTGACCAGGCAAAAGATTTTCTGTAATTTCACGCCATTTTGGATTACAGGTCATTATTGTGACAAAAAGATCTGGTTTACAAAATTTAACAACAAGTGAAATTGCATCTTGGTAATTTTGAAACATATTACGTGGTGAGCCGATAAACGTAGAAGGAAGTATAACCATTTTTCCAATACGTCCATTTAAATTGTTTACCATATTTTCCATATAATCTATTAAACCTTGATATGTTTCAGAACGCAACTCTTTTTGATGAGTCTTGCAATATTCCGTTCTGTCTCTTTCTATTCTTACATAATTGTCTACAAGCCATTGTTGGAATAAGCGTCGTCCTAATAAAAAAATATTAAAATCATCACGAATAGCCATGCGATACTTGACATATTGCCCTCTACTTATACGTTTGTCACTATTTAATTTCTTTAAAAGACAATGCCATCCTTGAGTACCGTATGGATAAAACAATGGATAGATCCATGGCTCAACATTTGGGTTCATGATACTAATATTTTGCAAAGTTTTGGTATTCTTATTACGTACTACAACGTATGATTCAGGGATTTCTCCATCAGCAGTTGTAGCGAAAACAGCAGCAACTTCATTCGTTCTTTGGGCATTATATCGACGTCGATCCGTTTCTGGTCTTAAGTTAAATAATAATTGTAATCCCAATTGATTAGATTCTAATTGTCGTTGATTTTCTAATTCTTCACCCATCATTTGATATGATTGAGCAAACACGTTACATTCTCGCATTATATGCTCAAGATTTTGTACGATTTCAAAATCCAAATTTGAATTATCATTAAGACGATAATCTATAGATTCATTTGAATCTACAATAAAAAGTTGACCATAAGTTGGATTTTCATTTGGCGCAGCATGCAATGCTGTATTAAATTGATAATATATTTGACCCTGTATTTTGAAGCAATATGGACCAGGTCGTCTATTTTGAAAATTAATCAAATTAGCGTTAAATGATGCAAATGAGAATAAACTATTATAACTACGAATATTTAAAAAAAAAATGATTAGATTTTGCATGATTTCCTTCAAATAAAGTACGTAAAAAATGAGGAAATATGGGTAATGATTCAAGACATACTGCCTCATGATTACAACAATCATGAAACGAGTTTCCTCTATTAATAATTTTTTCAGCTACAAAATGCTTAGCGTTGCAGTGAATACACAACACATCCATAGGGCCAATATAATGTTCAACTAAATTATCAACTGATATCATATTATTAATATTTAGATGAGATTGTCCTTTCTTACGTAATCGATAACGAGATTGATGTTCTGCATGTGTAATGCGTTGTATCACTTGATCAACAGACGATGTACCGGCAATACAATTAGTATCAGATTGATATTCTGTATACGTAACATCTTGTATTACATGACTAACAGATGATGTATTGGCAATAGAGTTAGTATCAGATATTTCATTAACTACTATATTGTTTTTATTAATTGCTGCTTTTGCAATCTGTCGGCGATTGTATTGATTTTGCGCTTTTCTCTCACGACGTTATCGTTGAAATTCCTCTTCTTCTTCTTTTGAACGTTCTACTTTACGTTTTGGGATTTTATTGAAGTATAAATATCGAGAATATTCAATGTAATTATTACTTCACCAAATAAATACAATAATTATTAAATTACTTATTAAAAAATAAAAATACAAATTTAATCTTTATGTTTTACTTTATGTGTGTACGTACCCTTATGAAAAAGTACACTCAACTTTGATGGTTAACACCCAAATTTGAGTCTTAACACTAAACTTACGCCCAAATTTGAGAGTTAACATTCAAATTTGGGCGTAAGTTTAGTGTTTGTCATCAAAGTTAAGTGTTAACACTTAAATTTAAGTGTAGGGGTAGAACATAGAAGTCATAATGATATCATTACCCACTCGGCATGTTATGTTGCTGAAATATTGAAATATTCGGAAATGGTGCAGAAATATTTCGTTAACATTTTATTTGTAACTATGCATCGGAAATATTTCAGAAATGTACCTGCATCATGTTTTTTATAACATTGCATTAACAATATTTCTGAAATCTTTCAGAAAGTTGTTTACAATATTTGTCAGTTTCTGTAATATTGCAAAAAAATGTAGCAGATGCAATATTTCAAAAATATTTCTGAAACATTATAAAAGTAATATTACGTTTGCATTGCACGAATAATATTTCTATAACATATCAAACGCAACATTGCATTTAAAATATTTCTGAAAAATTTCTGAAAGATTGCGTAGGTAATGAAAAATTGAATTGCAGGCAGTGAATTTCTACAATATTGCAGAAGAAATATTGCAGATGTAATGGTTTAGAAACATTTCTGATACATGATAAAACTATTATTTACATTTACATTGCACGCGTTATATTTTTTAATGTTTCACATACAACATTGCATTTGTAATATTTCCGAAAAGTTGCTGACAGACTTTAGAACTTATAAAAAATTAAATTTATTATTATATAATTATTGCATTTTATTGCATTTTTTCTCTTTTATTAAGAATTTTCTGATATTCCAAATTTTGTCATATGGCATTTTAAATATAAAATATAAAATATTTAATAATATTTAATATAAAATAATATTCGACGTTAACTGGCAAAAAAGATTTATTCGTATATTTGTATTGTTAATATTGTTATGCGATAGCTTTATGCTCATCAAAATAAACAAGTATAAGAACGAAAGAAGCGTCAGAGTCAGAGGATCACCACTATCCTGTTCAATCATCGATGTCAAGCAACAAGGTGCCGGTATACTACTTGGATGGGTGACCAGCTGAGAGAGCGGACTTCGGACAAACGCACGGCGGCTATACGCACATGGCTTAATATATATTTTTTTGTTCCGGTAACAAAATATTTCATTTTTCACATATCAACAAATAGTTTTTGCGTCAGTAACAAAATTTTGTTTGCTAATACAAAACATTTTTCTCAGTGTAAAATGTATTTGAAATATCTCTGAAGTGTTTCTGCAATATTTCGTAGATATATTTCAGAAATATTTCATAATATTACCAAAATATTTCCGAAATCTTTCAGCATGGTTGCATTTGAAATAATTGCGGACATTGAAACATTGCCGAAATCATGTAGAAACGGTCGTGAAATATTTCTGAAATATTAATGAAAGGTGTAATATTTCAAATGAAATTTTGCAGAAATGTTTCTGAAATATTACATGCCGAGTGGGTAGGATATCATCATGAGTTTATTTGTCACTTAAAAGGCTCTTAAAAGTCACTGATAAAAAATGACGCAAAAATGATATAAAAATGAAAAAAGAAATCATACGCTATATTATAGATAAAAGCGTCCTTTGGTTCCCAAAATATTTCTGTTGCTTTAATATATCGTTGAAATAATGTAGACAGTAGAAAATACAATTGATAAATGGTAATTAATATATGTGACTTTGTTATGACCGATTCTTGAGAACTAGCCACATTGGTTTTTAACCTATAGCGCTATTATAGACAAAAGAAGGAGAAGAAGAAGAAGACTTCCCGCGTTCCCGCTATTTTCGCAATTAATTCCGCGTGGATCGGTGGATTTTCCAAGTGCGTTTATCAGATTCTCGATGAGAGGCTATAGTGTTTACAAGGTAAGATCTGCGCACAATGAAGAAATAAGAATAAATATTAAATGAATATAAAGGAATTAGAGTTTTAGAATCAGTCTTCTCAATAAACACTACAGATAAATAACAGGTTATGTTGTATCTGTATGATATCTTATTTGTATCCATTGTGCGTTACGTTTGTCTCTCTATTCCTAATTTTTATTTTTAATATTTAACATTTATCCTTGTTGGGGAGACGGCTGGTCTAGTGGGTAGAGCGCCAGATTCGTAATCCGGAGAACCGGGTTCGAATCCCGCTAGGCCGATGAGAATTTTTCTCAGCAAAACGCTGCCCCCCCCCCCCCATCTGGCGGATAGATCCAAATGGATACAGTATCCCTAGATGGTAAACTGGGCTCCGTCTTTCGGAAGAGACGTTAAGCCGTTGGTCCAAAAGGGTTAAGAAAAGGAGATGGTAATGGTAGTTGGATAGGGTTGGGTACGTCCCTGCAAAAACGCCACAAGGATACTAGATTGCAAACCCTACGGGGATACGCAATAAAATAATAGTTTACGGAGTTACATTTATCCTTGTTTCTCCATTGTGTGCAGGGAGCTATAAGAGTTATATTGAGAATCCACTTTCAAATGGTCGTGAGAAAACACACTGAGATTGTAGCTATAGAGAGCTGTACAGATTTTCGTGATCGTGAAATTCACTTTTATTAAATTTCCATCAGATTACATGAAAATATATCATGCCAGGCAATAACAATAAGAAGGTAAGGTTTAAAACTTGTTTTATTATTTTTCCACACACACACACACACACACACACACACACACACACACACACACACACACACACACACACACACACACACACACACACACACACACACACACACACACACACACACACACACACACACACACACACACACGACGCACGCACGCGCGCGCGCACACACACACACACACACACACACACACACACATACACACACACACGTACGCACGTACACATACATACACACAGAGTTAGACATGTTCTATTTATTATACAATTTGCATTCATCTTCCAATAAACATGTATATATGTATATATTACAAAACTAATGAAATATTTAATATTTTCTTATATTGCTTTATCTCCTAAGATTGTGACACTTGATCAGTCACATCATAAATGTAAGGTTATTTTATTTTTATTTTTGAACTATAAGGTTTTCTATTAATTTTCTATTAATTTCATTATCGTATGTCTATCTATATTGACATTTTGTTGCTGATTTATATTTCAGCATTGTCATCTTTAATGAAAAATGTTGGTATGCACTCAGGTAATTTATATTGCTTTTTATATTTATGAAATAAATTGTATTTCCTTCCATTAATGAATAATTTAACATATTTAAATGTATCTTACTTATATTTCTTTTCATCTTCTTGGTTTTTGCTTGACTTTGACATAATTATTATTGTTATAATTTACTTTTAGATCACCATGTTGCTGCTGTCCTTAGAACTTTAGCGGACAGGCAAGAAGAACTAAATGGCAAAATAGACAACGTTATTTTGATGCTTAACAGAATATATCGTAAATTAGCTCCAGAAGAGGAAAAAGTCATTAAGCCAAAAAATCTTCCTACGCCGCCCTTAAATAATGAAGACACATTTTTAGAAATTCAAACATTCTTGATGTCTGATGATAATTTTTATCCTGTAGTAAGTATACTTGCATTAGGGGAGACCGGGGCAAACTCGACACAATTTTTTCAAAGGCAATTTTCAACAATTAATTAAAATTTTCAAACAAATTTAATGGTAAACATTTAAAGAGTGTTCCTTCAGGTACAAAATTGCTTAAGGAAATTTTGCTGTACGTCGCTTAGTTTTGCCCCCAGGAAAGGAAAAGTGACGCGAAGACAAATTTTCAAATTAAAAAATGCCGGGGTAAACTCGACACTTTGCCTGATCGACACAATTTGATCTGGAACTTATTTTTTATTGTCTGAAACTAAATATACATTTGTTTATCGTGTATTTAGAAAGTACAAAAATTTGGAAATAAGTAAAACAATTATTGGAAATAATGAGAACAAAAATTGTTGAATATTCAATTATTTTCATCTAAACTCATGTCTGAAAAACAATTTATGCAAGTAAATTCGCGATTAGACGTGCGCACACATTTATCATGGGCCATATAGCTGCATGACAAGCATCGTTTGTTATTGGGAGCCGATAAAACGGCGTGGTGTCGACTTTGCCCCGAACGTCGTTTTTCACTTTTGTTACTCCAAAAATATAAAAATTTTGAAAATATGCAAAAACTATTATCGGATTCGTATAAAGCATCGAATTTCCCATCAAAATCATTTACCGGTAGATTCGCAAGAGTAAAGCTCGATGAAAGAGTAGACATTTTCGAGAGATCAGAAAAATTACTTTTCACTATCAAAAACGCTTAAGTCGCGTTAAAAATTACACTATAACTCAGAATGTTTCCAAATTCCGTTGATAATACTGGCACATAAAGACGCATTTACAGTAGGAAAGGCAAGATTCTACGATAGATTTAAATTGGCAAAAAGCCTAGTGTCAAGTTTGCCCCGGTGTCGAGTTTGCCCCGGTCTCTCCTACTCATAATAAATATAAAATAAATTTCTCTGGGCATTATATTTCAATTAAATTTCTCTACGCTTGTCGTTGATTATGGATGCATATCACTTGACACTACAAATGCTTCAAAGCATTCTTTGATTGGCCAATTTGTAAAGTTCTTTATTCTGATTGGTCAATCAAATGCTTCGAAGCATTTGTAGCATCAAGTGGATCGCATCTCATAAATGAAGAGAAATTTTATTACATATAGGGGAGACCGGAGTTAAAAAGTCTACGGGGTAAATACGTCTAATCAAATATCTCGGAACCTGTATATTGTGCGAACTCGCTATTAACATTGTAAACGCTGCTTATGGTACCCATGTGACCAACGGAGTTTCGGCAGGTTACCTGCCGTGTTATGATTTTTACGAGGGCAAACGTGTTTTCGGAAGGTAAAAGTGAAATTTTCTGCGCGTGGAAATTTTGTAATATCTGCAATAATATTTGCTCTCCAAATCTCGAGGTACGTGATTATAAAGAGTAATGCATGCTGAACACGAATCCAGTGTAGTTTTTTAATTATCGTTGATGTCTAATATTTCATGGGCGATCAAACCTGAAACTTGTGTTTGGGGCTAATCAGTCTACAAGCACCCGGGGCTAATCGGGCTAATCTCGTCACTGTGGCGCGCCGGGCGCACGACTTCAGCTCACGGCGATTTCAGGTTAGGTTTCCCTCAAGCGTGATTCTGTCTTCCCTTGCACGTGCGTCAGTTTGTGTAAGAGGGAAATGGTACGCACGTATCGTCGCAAAACGGGTGTTTTGGCCGACCGAAAAGATGGCGGACCGTTGTTTTCGAGATCGCTCGCGCTCACGGCACGTCGGCGAAGTACGGCGAGGCACGGCACGGCTCCGAGATCCCGCGATTTCCGCGCGAGAGTTGACATGCCGCGCGCGCGGTAGATCGTCCCGACTCCCGGCCGCGGTAAATCGTCGTTGTTGCGTTGTTGGTCGTTGTGTCAGTGACAGTCGCGCGTGCGACCGCATCGTCCAGCGTTCGCCGCATCGTCTCGGCGTCATTGTCGCCGCCGTTGTAGTGGTGGTGGTGTCGGTGGTGGTCATCGTCGTCGTCGTCGTCGTCGTCGTGGTGGTCGTGGCCGTTGTCGTCGTGGTGGTCGTGGCCGTCGTCGTCGTGGTGGTCGTGGCCGTCGTCGTCGTCGTCGTCGTCGGCGCGTCGAGGAATCGGCGCGAGGACGCCGTCGAGTCGGTAAAATGGTCGCGCTCCACCGCGAGCTTTTCTAACCCCCCTGTCGCTATTTATCGCTCCCCCGCGAGAAACGCGGCTTGGTTAGGTTGCTCGAGGGTCCGCGCTGATCCTATGGCACCGGAACGCCGTCACGCGTGTTCCCCGTGGTTGCCCGCGTTGACAATGTGACGTGCCGTTGGGGAGTTTCCGATTTGGTTAACCTCTGTATTCACGTGCCTAAATTGTTTTATGGAATAGGTAAAACAATTATTTTTTAATAATGTTTCGCATAAAAATTTTAAATAAATTTTTATATTTTTCTCTTAAAAAACAATTATTAAAATGTATCCTATCATTTTTCAGGATTAGATGTACGTATATGTATTGAAAATGCAGTGTGACCGATTAGCCCCGGGGGGGACCGATTAGCCCCGGCATTTTTGAGATTTCAATTTTTCCACCGTTGTCGTTTTTGCTCTATACCGGTTAAACAAAGCAACGTAGATAAAAATTTCCTTAATAAATTTTGTAGCTAAAGGTTCACTCTTTACAGTAGTATACCACATTTAACTACAATTATTTATTTTGTTGTTAAAAATCGGCACCGAAAAAACCAGACTGTTTAGCCCCGGTCTCCCCTATATGTAATTAGTTATACATAAACTTAAATTTTCCTTTTTTTCAGGTGGATTATTTTGTGAAATTAATGAAGATTGATTCACAAACCGATAAATATACAGCTGTTGGCCGTTTATTACCAAAATTAATGTCAAATTCTTTGGCTTGAATGATGAATTATTCAGGGTCAGGTGATAAACTTAAATTCGAAAATACAAAACTTCATGAAGCAATCAGTTGTAAGTTAAAATTTGCGTAAAATTTATTGATAAATTATATTTATTGTTTTGAACAAGTCATAAACTTTTTTGTTTTATTTTTTATTTTAGATGCTGTTTTGAATGCTTTCCCTCAGAGCAATTTAACAAAAATGGAAAAGAAAATATCGCGATGGTTGTACACAAGTAATCAACGAAAAGTTAATTAATATATTTTTCTGCTTTATATATATTTCTTTAATAATTAAATATTAATTGGAGGGGTAAAAGTCAGTGGTGTAAGTCAAATTTTTTAAAATATTTACTCGTGTGCATAGATGCAATTTATATATTGTATAGATTGTATCTATGCGCACGAGTCAATATTGTTGCGTGCGTGCCGCCCGGTATGCTTTTCAGGCTCCGAGTTGAAGCGTGCAACGGAAAGTCTTTCCGTTAAGATGCGAAACGCCTGTCCTTAGTAACGAGCTAAATATTGATTTATTGATTAAAAGAAACAGTGATGGATTTTGTCTGGAGCTGCTGGACCGATCGGACGTGTGTCCACGCTCTGCTGGGTCGCGACGTTTGCAATAAAGATTGAGATTGTTCTCTTTTATAACCGCAGTGTCTACTTATTTCCGCGAGCGTCGGGAGTGCGAGCGCGTGAGTGTGAAGTGTGTGAACGAGCAACGCGACAAGCGCAACAATATTTTAAAAAATTTGACTTACACCACTATGGCTTTAACCCCTCCAATTGATAAGTAGTATAAAAGAATATTTTATAAAAAATAAAGTTTGTTTTTGTTTGTCAATAATTTACGGTTAATTATATTATGACTTTTTTGTGATACTATTTTGTGATAATAAATATTGACTTCCCACTCGGCATGTTATGTTGCTGAAATATTGAAATATTCGGAAACAATGCAGAAACACTTCATTAACATCTCACTTGCAACTATGCATCTAAAATATTTCAAAAATGTACCTGCACCATGTTTTTTGCAATATTGCATTAACAATATGTCTGAAATCTTTCAAAAAGTTGTTTACAATATTTATAAGTTTCTGTAATATTGCAAAAAAAATGTAGCAGATGCAATATTTCAGAAACATTTCCAAAGCACTACAAAAGCACTATTACGTTTACTTTGCACGAATAATATTTCTGTAACATATCAAACGCAACACCGCATCTAAAATACCTGTAAAAAATCTCCGAAAGATTGCGTCGGTAATGAAAAATTGAATTGCAGGCAGTGAATTTTCTACAATATTGCGGGAGAAACATTGCAGACGCAATGGTTTAGAAACATTTCTGATACATGATAAAACTATTATTACGTTTGCATTGCACGCGTTATATTTTTGAATGTTTCACATACAACATTGCATTAATAATATTTCCGAAAAGTTGCTGACAGACTTTAGAACTTATAAAAAATTAAATTTATTATTATATAATTATTGCATTTTTTCTCTTTTATTAAGAATTTTCTGATATTCCAAATGTTGTCATGTGGCATTTTTAATATAAAATATAAAATATTTAAAAATATTTAATATAAAATAATATTCGACGCTGACTGGCAAAAAAGATTTATTCGTATATCTGTATTGTTATGCGATAGCTTTATGCTCACCAAAATAAGCAAGTATAAGAAAGAAAGAAGCGTCAGAGTCAGAGGATCACCACTACCCTGTTTGATCATCGATGTCAAGCGACAAGGCGCCGGTATACTACTTGGATGGGTGACCGGTTGAAAGAGCGAATTTCTTCGGACAAACGCGCGACGGCTATACGCACATATACGGCTTAATATATATTTTTTTGTTCCGGTAATAAAATATTTTTTTTTCACATATCAACAAATAGTTTTTGTGTCAGTAAGAAAATTTTGTTTGCTAATACGAAACATTTTTTTAGTGTAAAATGTATTTGAAACATCTCTGAAGTGTTTCCGCAATATTTCGTAGATATATTTGAGAAATACTTCATAACATTGCCGAAATCTTTCAGCATGGTCGCATTTGAAATAATTGGGGACATTGAAACATTGCCGAAATGATGTAGAAACGGTCGTGAAAAATTTCTGAAATATTAATAAAAGATGTAATATTTCAAAGGGAATTTTGCAGAAATGCCTTTGAAATATTACATGCCGAGTGGGAACTTTATTAAATGTTAGAATTAATATTACGATAATCTTGATATAATATTGTAATAAAGTTGATAGTTCGTTTAAATTTTTATCCCAAAAACATTACAGGAATGATAGAAAAACCTTAGCGCAATGTCATTTGCAACGTTATGGCACTCCCATTTCAACATTACTGAAATTTCGGAATCGTGGTCAAAGTATGTTCATAATGATGCTCTATACAACATTAAGAACTACATATTTAACAACATTACAAGTTCTAGAATATCGTTGCAATAACATTGTAATAATGATTTTTTGCTTACTGGGATCTTATTATGATTTTGTGTTCTACCTGGATTGAGTGTTGACCATTATGGTTTAGGTAAGTTGTGGGTTTAATCCTCAATGATGAGTGTATATTGGGAGTTTATTCTCAATGATAATAGTGTATTATAGGTTGCGGATTAAGCCTCAATGTTTAGTGTAGGTTAGAGATCGATCCTCATCGTTGGATGTTGGTTTGGTGTTAACAGGGTGTTAACCTTTAATGTTCTATGTCGATTTAATCAGTGTCGCCATGATCCTTTTATCGTTGGGTGTCGTTTAAATGTTATTGTGTTAATCTTCGTTAAGTGTCAATTGACGACTTGGTTTTTTGGAAAAGTGTTTCAGATAAAAGTTAAAAGGTTCGAAGGGGGCCAATAGACAATCTTATTGGATTTTGGATCCAGGGCCTGTATCCGGACCCAAAATTTAATAAAATCGTCTACTGCGGTCTCCTCAAACCCTTCAACTTTTATCTAAAACACTTTTCCAATAAACCAATACTTTCTGAGATAATTGGTGGAAATCATTGGCACACGAAATAAAACCTTATATATATATATATATATAAACTTTGCATAGTGTGTGGTGATGTTCTCTTTTGCGGGTATGTATTATCGGCGGAAGCAAATTAAGAACATTTAAATATGGGGTTTACTCTCTTTGTTACTTTCATTTGAGGCTTCATATTTTTAGGGTTTATACCGTCATTTTTAAGGGTTAACCATTAATTGAAGGTTAACCATTACCCATACAGCACAGATTGTTATGCAGAAAGCTTCCAGAAAGGTTTCAAAAACATTTCAACCTTTCACATTTCATGTGCAACATCTTTGAAAGAATTCTGCAATGTCATATAAAATGTTGCAATAGAAATGTTTTTGAAACCTTTCACATGAAGATAATTTTTCAAAACTTTTAATTGAGTTATCTCTGAATCGTTTCACATGAAATAATTTTATGAATCTTTCAGTTGAGCTGTTTCTAAAACCTTTCTCACGCAATAAAGTTAAAAACTTTTAGTTGATTTATTTCTGAATCGTTTCATATGAAATGATTTTGTAAACCTTTCAGTTGAGCTGTTTCTGAAACCTTTCTCACGCAATAAATTTGGAAACTTTTAATTAAGTTATTTCGGAAACATTTCATAAAATATAATTTTGCAAACCTTTCAATTGAGTTTTCAATGAAACTTTATACACATATAGGAGAAGTAAATAGACGAATTTAGAAATGTTTAATTGCAGCCCTAAAACGGTTCTAAGGGATGTAACCACACCCTTCATATGTAGGGCTTTTTGCTTTTCTCAGATATTAATTATTAATATTATATTATATTATGTAATAATATATGAATCTTTTATATTAATATTCATAATATATCAATTGTTGTTGCGTTGTTTTTAATATTTGCCAGTTAATAAATAATTTCAAATTTTTGAACACTAAAGATGCTTATATACAATACGAGCATAAGCTAAAAAGAATTAAGCATCAGAACCAGAGGCTCGTCACTAGCCCGTTCGATCATGGAAGTCAAGCAACGTTGAGTGCGGTTTACTACTTGGATGGGTGACCGCCCGAATAAAAAAAATACGGCAATATATTTCGGAAATCTTTCAACACACTTTCAGAAAGGTTTCAAGTGTGAGAATCGCGGACATTTTGCTATTCCAGAGTTGTCTCAGAGATGTTGCAGAAACATTTTGAAATATTTATGACATGTTTCAACTCCATATCAGATGAAACATTTTTTAAATATCTCTGAAAGGTTCCTGTG
>NW_027249874.1:0-64825 GCF_030848795.1 Temnothorax nylanderi
ATGACACGCCGAGCATCCGGTTCACTCGCTCGATAGTGAACAGTTTGACATCTCTCTATATCCGCTGTAGAGCCATAAAGCGTAAAGAAATTTGTTTTTGCAAATGTTGACCTTATAATAACATTTGTTATAGCGCTAAATGTTTTTAAAAAAGTTTATTTTTGGACTTTTGAGCGCCTAGATCGTCAAATCCCACTGTGGGGCGGGGTCCCCCCCCCCAAGGGGGGACGACTTAGGTCGTCGGTGGTCTGCGGGCTGAGGGGGGGCTTGGGCGGTTCTCCTACGGATTCCGCCACGGATGCTCCCTTTGGCCCGCCGGGGGGTCAGGATCCTGGGATGCGTCCCTGGGTTCGGGCCCCCGGCCTTCCCTGCGGGGGTGCGGGGGGAGCCCTCGTGGACACACGGGGGTTTCTCCCCCTCTGCCGCTCGGGGGGCGGGGTGCGAGCGGCGTAACCGCACTACCGCTGCCGGTCCCGTAGTGGGATCGGTAACCCCCGACGAGGTGAGTGGCGGCTGGGGCTAACTCCCTCTAGTCGCCACAGGAGTTTCTGCCTTAGGGCGGTGGGGGGGCTTCACCCCCCCCTCCACAGAGGCGGATCTGGCGCTGGGGGGCACTGGAAGTTTATAGTTAGTCCCCAGGCCCCCCTGCGAAGGCGCCGAGGTGGAGTTCATGGGAGTTTAGTGGGCAGGGCATGCATGCAGTATCTTCCGCGATGTGCATGCATGGAATCCCACACTCTCCCCGCTTCTCCCCGAAGGCGGGGGGGTCTTCCCCTTCGGGGGCTACTGGGTAAACCTGCCGGAGGAGATAAGGGTTCCGGCCTCCCCTCTGGTGGGGATCCCAGTGGTTTGAAGATTTCTCCCATGTAAAAAAAAAAAAAAAAGTTTGGTGAAATCGGGACTTTTAGGAACAGATGATACCACTTTTGAGAAATTCACTATCATCACTTTTCTGAAATGGAAACCAACTTTTTTTTTTAACGTAAGTTGTAGGACTCGAGATAAATCCCTATAACTCAGTAAAAATAGTTTCCAGTTCATGGAAAAGAATTTAATATCTACAATATCGTTTTGAAAAAGTCTCAATATCAACAAGAAAAATATAAAAATTAAAAGTTTTTTTAAGTTTGAAAAAATTGTAAAATTTTAAAATGATTTTGATGTGCCTTTCACATCCATGTTATAAATGTTATTATCTGACATCCGCCCTACTTTTGTCTAAAGAATTTTGTCGAAGCATTTTTTTGCTAAAATACTTCGATTAACAAGTAAAATAACTTATCAAAAATGAAGATTAATCCGCCAATAGAAATTTAAAACAGGATTAAATCGACGCAAATGGCGAGTAACAATAACGCTCAATCACGACGTTTCGACCCGGGGGATTGGGTCCTTCTCAAGTGTCTTGTAACAAAAAAACTGTAACGCCTGAATTAGTTGGAATTCTAACAATATTATGACGGAAATAATTAGATGTCCTACCTATAAGATGGCATGGAACTATCGCTCTCGCGTGAACATCTTAGGAATACGAAGATTTTGACCGAAAAATTCCTTCCCTGATAACCTAATCAGTAGACAAATCAATGCTAGATTGAAACAACTCCATCACCCTCGTGACAATGGTGACAAAGAACGCATCGATACTTTTGACGCTCGGAGATACCTAGCCATACCTTTTGTCAAAGGTCTCAGCGAGGATATACGTTTCACGCTGAATAAAGTAGGTCTCGATACGGTATACACCATCCCGAAGAAGCTTGATGTAATAATCAAAAAAGGAAAAGATACGCTCGATAAGAACCGTGAAACTGAACTTGTGTATAGGATAAACTGCGGTAATTGTGACGCGTCGTACATCGGGCAGACGAAAAGACATCTGCAACACGTATTAAGGAGACCAGAACGACATCAGGAAGGATGACGGATGCCGTTCGGTGGTAAGCGAGCACCGTGTATCTTGTCGGCATGATTTTAAATGGTCTGACGTAGACATACTGCATAAAGAAAAGAATGTCAGAAAGCGTGAAATAGCGGAAATGTTTTTTATCAAAAGTCAAGCGAATACCATCAACTTGCAAAAAGATACCGAAAATCTAAATCCAATATACGACAAAGTCATCTCTTGTATATAAACCCGCTATGTTACTCTTTAACCTTATAACAATTAACGTCTCGTAAACGTGTCAGTTGCTTGCTTGCCCCCGACCGTTCATCTTCCAGCTGTGTGACTCCGTTTAACCGTTCTTTGTGCATTGCGCATTAACATTATGAAATCTACATCAAAGTGCTCTACGATACCGAACATGTAATTACTCATCACTCTACTTTTTATTATTTTTTATTTTTACTTGACAACGACCATTAACGGAAAGGTTTTTATTTAGCTTTTGACATATGACTTTTTCGGTCAAAATCTTCGTATTCCTAAGATGTTCACGCGAGAGCGATAGTTCCATGCCATCTTATAGGTAGGACATCTAATTATTTCCGTCATAATATTGTTAGAATTCCAACTAATTCAGGCGTTACCGTTTTTTTGTTACAAGACACTTGAGAAGGACCCAATCCCCCGGGTCGAAACATCGTGATTGAGCGTTATTGTTACTCGCCATTTGCGTCGATTTAATAAAGATTCCTGTTTAAAATAACTTAACACTTTAGCTATCGTACACTATATATAAAATAATGCCTAGAAAATTGATGAAAACCTTTCTACATCAGAGAGAGATTTCTAGTTTTAATAATTTTATTTAGGGTTTAAAAATCAATATCTATAGACATACTTACCCTTGTGACGAACGTGTACTTGATACTGTGCACGACAAACTTTGTTTAAGTAAAGTTTCTCCCAATTCATTCAATTCTTCCATGCTTTTGCTTTACTGTCTATTTTTTCTTCATCAGTATTGATAACTTCGTCTACGGAATATTATTTATAAAAATAATACAATGAATAAGCACACATATACAGGGTGTAACCGGATCTACGGAACAAAGAACGATGGATAAAATAGGCCGATTTCTGCTTAAAAAGTACAACAAAAGTTATGCATGTAATCTTTAATTTTACACAGTTTAAACGGATAAAAATACTATCATCGTATTCAGCGACCCAAAAAACATAAGATTACATATATAACTTACGTTACACTTTTAGGCAGAAATCGGCCTATTTTATTTATCGTCCATTTTGAAATATTTAGTTTCTTCAGTAAAAAAAGTTATAAAACTAAATACAAGTTATAAACTATAATACAAGTAATTAAATACTTGGAACAAATTGTCGCTAGTCGAATTCAAAAAGTAAAGAGAAACAGGAGGGAGCATTTAGTGTTAGCGAAACGGACGGAAGTGACTATATATTTCAGCATAAAAAGTGGCCTCTCAAGATGGCCGCAAAAATTGAATGATTTAATTATTAACTTATAAAATATTATCCCATAATTTGAGCTGTTATTGTTATGCCACAGGTCTGATAGTGGACCATGATGCTCTTATATCTCACAATTAACACTTATTTACAATTTTTTTGCGTTGATAAACGTAAAAAAGTGGACTCTCAAGATGGCTGCCTGACGTACTTCCGTCCGCGATTTGCCTATCTCTCACTACCGATACATTCCTCCCTCCTGTTTCTCTTTAGTCAAATTATTGTACTATTAAAAGTAGAGCTCGGAATACGCAGGTATCTGAGTACCTGCCCGCTCGTCCGTTACCATTGTATACAAATCTGGACTGGTTCCGCGGGTACCCCGATAATTCGTGTACCCGTACAATGCGGGTACCCGCGGAATCGGTCCAGATCCGTATACAATGGTAATGAGTGAGCAGGCGGGTACTCGGATACCCGGTTCTTTTTCCGAGCTCTAATTACTTAAGTGACTTATTTCGACCTCTTTAAAGCAAATTTTGACTATTTTCCCACAGATTTAGACGGATGCTACCATCGTATTCAGTGACACAAGAATGCCAAAATACACAAGATTACATGCATATTGCACTTTTTGGCAGAAATCGGCCTATTTTATTTATCGTCTATTAGGGGATAGGTCTCACCAAAAGAATCAATTTTTGTTCAGAAACCCGTGTCCTCTAACGCGTTCTTGAAGAGTTACATGTCTTTGTTCAGATCACCTGTGAGATAGATGATAGGCAATCGGTATCATGACAGCATTGCGCATGACGTCTGACAATACTAGTCCATATGTTAATTTTGCTGTTTTAAAAATTTTATTTACACATATTTTATTTACACGGGTTTCTTAACAAAAATTGATTCTTTTGGTGAGACCTACCACCCCCTAAAGTTTGTCCCATGAATCTTGCTACATCCTGTATAACGAATAAATGTAAGATGAAAAAAAACATCCCAGATAGCAACGTGTCTGCATTGTTGCTGCATGTTGCCGACAACATAGTATGTGTTGCTACCAGAATTGTGGCAACTGAGTCCGCATTTGTCGGCAAGTTGATGCCTTCACGATATAACAATTTTGTATAGCAACATGCCAGCAACTTGTTGGCAACTTATGCTGCGGTCTAAAATCGTCTGATGCAAAATTCGAGCTGTTGCTGTCATGTTGCTGTAATAATTCATAGGATCACACAATGCTATCATATTGCTAGCAACGCGAAGTAAATTTGATGCTGTTCTCTTGCCGACAAATTGCTGGCAATACATATATCCAATGTTGCCTGCGTGTTGCTTCAAATATTAAATTACTCGAAATTAATTGAAGCAAATATACGGTAAGTTGCCAGCATCATAAGCAATCACAGGTTTGCGCAATTTACTCACACACAGACACGCTTTGCTATCTGGAAATATAATTGCTTCAATATTTTATAAGTCTCTGATTTTTGTATTAAATTTTTTCAATTATTATTATGCTTACTTTTTTTATTCATAGGCGAGATACTGATTGGTTGCATTATGGTGTTTGGCATCAAGAAACTTGTTTCAGACTTGACTGGTTTCTCCAGTGTATTAAAGATATCTCCTAGCACATCCATATCTGAGCGATGGTCTTTACATGATATACCCTGCGTCGTGCTTAAACTGCTCTTACAAGGAACAGTGTCAATAGGAGACAATAGATCCAGAAGGGATGGTTCATTGTAAATCGACTTAGAAGCTTCTGTCGCAGAAGATTTGGGAAATTGCCCAAGGATGATAACAGATGTATATTTCTCAAAGACTTGATTCAACTCATCGCTAGCAGCTAGTACATCACCTAATGTTATAGAATACATAAAAATTCAATTAAAAAGATTAAACCGAAAGTACATTTTTATTTCGCCAACAAATAATAAATTAAAATTCATTTAATCGACTACAATTGGCTAATCGTCATGACGATTCGACCATTGGTTTTGGTCCTATTAATCGTCAAGACATTAATAATCTTTGATACTTATATAGGGTGTAACAAAAAGGTTGTCCGTTACTTTAAGGATGAATAGTAGGGGAGACCGGGGCGAAGTCGTCACTATTTTTTCGGTGCCGATTTTTAACAAAACAAATAATTTTAGTAAAATGTGGTATACCGTTGTAAAGAGTGAACCCTTGGCTACAAAATTTATACGGACATTTTTGGTCTACGTCGCTTTGTTTAACTGATATAGAGTGAAAACGACAAAGGTGCAAAAATTGAAATGTCAAAATGGCCGGGGCGGAGTCGTTACTCCATTCTCGGACTGAATTTTAAATAAAAATTCATAATTCCGATCATGAAAAATGCTAGGATACATTTTATTATTTTTTAATAGAAAAATGGAAACATAATTAAAAACACGATGGCGGAAAATAATTACAAGAAAAGCGCACACACTTATGTGCCCTACGCTCGCACGTTCTCGTCAGCTCTATTCTGTCATCTCTGAGCACACGCAGCACATATCCAAGTCCTCGCCGGAATCCGACCGCTGCTGCTTCTTTGACTTTGATTTTCGCCGGAAGCCTCCATGATATGGCTTGGTGACGACTTCGCCCCGACACATATTTTAAGTTTAATCGCTCATAAAATATTAGAAATCAACGAAAATAAAAAAATTTCACTGGATTCGTGTTCAGCATGCATTACTCTTCAGAATCACTTATCTCGAGATTTGGAGAGACAATATTTAAAATTTTTAAAATTTTCGACGCGCAAAAAATTTTACTTTTGACTTCCGAAAACACGTTTGCCTCGATAAGAATCATAACTTGGCGCATAACCTCACTTAACTCCGTTGGTCACGTGGGCATCATAAGCCGCGTTTACAGTATGAATGGCGAGTTCACACAACATACAGATTTCAAGATAATTGCAATGACGACTCCGCCCCGGTCTCCCCTACATATCAAAATACATATCACACGTACAAATGTGAAAAATATATAGATTTTTAGTCTTAAAATACGTAATTGTGGCTTAAATTTTTTGAACTGATTATATTATTAACAGAATTTTCTAGACGACAGTTTAGTGAGTTTAGAAAATTCTGTTAATAATAAACTGTCGTCTAGAAAATTCTGTTAATAATATAAAATCTACCGAGTAAATCGTTAGGTTTAAATATAACAAGATACCAAGCATTTCGACATTGCCCTGAGTTTCGTTGGCGAGTCTCAACAAAATAGGTTTCAGTCGCTCGCATGCTTGATACAACTCCTTCATCAATTCAAGATCCTCTGCACTGGTTTCATTCTGATTATATGAATCTAACATTTCTGACAGTAGCATTACATTGTTTTGCACGGATTCTAATTCCATTCCTCTTCGCGAGTTTAACTGAAGTCGTTCCTCATCCTGCAAAATTAGATATTTATAATGAAAATCTTTGAAAAACATGTAAATTAAGAAAAGATGTAAATTAAGAAAAAGATTTAATAAAAGTCCGGAACAAAAAATATGAAGAATAAAGTATTTGAATCTCAACCTTTCTAAACATCTCATTCCAAATATTTTTCTGAAACTAAATACCTCTTTCACCATAAACTTGATCAGTCGGTTTGCAGTCTGTAGATCAGAAGGATCCTTACTATGAAGTAATCTACGCAAATGCCTTGACATTTCTTCATTTTCAAATATATTATTTTTTATTTTAGACGATTTTTGAATTTCTTCACTGTTTGCCATTATAAATGCTGCATCCTCCTGTAATTCGTTTTTATCCCATATTGCAAATTTGTAATAACTAATTTGAACATTGAAGTCTGAGATCATGAACATGGTGTAGTATAGATCAAAATAAAACACATTTTTATAAATGCTCTTATGCATGTTAAAGGGTAAATTCCATTGAAGAAAATTAACTTTTATGTTTCTAAATGTCTCTATATAGTCTATATCATTGAAATATACGATAAGAGATATGTAAAACTGTTTTAAACAAAATTCTTATGGTATTTTATAACGATGTATTTATGTATTTTAACACTTCTTATTTACGCTAGTTTAGTAAAAATATTTTGTTAAAGATATTGCTGATTTCCTTCCATAGCAATGTATGTCATGCATCAATATTTTGTGGACTGTCAAAGATATCTCATTAAATATTTGTGGAGTATTTCGAATTTTGTCACAAAAATAATACGATTTTAGAGTACTTCTACATTAACAATATCATAAGAATATCATAAACAAGAATCTTGAAAATATTTCCAAAATTAAAAATCAGATTTAAATCAAGATGTAGATTATGTTATTGATCTTTCTCTGCCATGCTGATCACTGTAATTACTATTAACTCTGTTGTAAACAAAAAGTATTTATAACCCCGAAAATTGTATGACTTTATTTTTATCAATGAGTAAAATATATCATTATTTTTTTAATATAAGGCGACAAAATTGGGATTCCATTGTTTTTGATAGATGACAGTTCCACATCAAACTATCTAACCACGAGATTAGAGACTAACTGCATATTTTGTTGTGCTTTTAGTATTATCAAGTTAGAAAGACAAGAATATATCTGCAAACACAATTATCAGACTATACATAAATATAACAACTAATAAAGATATAACCTCAATGACTCCTTGCTTCTTCAACATCTCGTAAGCCTCCTTAATTTTTGATTCGCGAGGATATTCTCTGATCCATACATAAAGAAGTTGCAAAACTTTTTGCCGTACACTCACTGTAGTGCGATTACCTAAATATTTTGGCGAGACCAATTTTATCATCTCATTAAGAAAACGGAATTACCAACTTCCGCATGAAATAACGGACCACATCTCTTCATACAAGTATCTAGTAACTGAAAAACAAAAATCTATAGAATTTGTGTACAAGTGTATTTGCAAAAAAATATATATATATATAAATTTCGTTCTCAAAATGTTAAGATCAAAGCATTATCTTGTATTACCTTATTAAGTTATATATTAATTGCTTTAAAATTCAATTCACATTAGAAGTAGCATAGGATTACTAATATAAATGTCTTATTAATAATATTATGCTACCTATCTAATTTTATTACTAATAAATTTAAATATTCTATTTAATAACTATATGAGTAGTTATTATTGGACTAATGTGCAACATATATAAAGACAACATACCGAAAGTGCTTGTAGTGCTTCTGATTCATTAAGTGATTGAATTTGCGTTGCCAATAACTTGATACCTATTTGTATACCCTCTGTTTCTTTAGTAAGCATCACACAGAATGCTTCGATGGCTGCTACGTCTGGCTTCTGATTTTGTGGATTTGTAATCCTCTCTACAGTATTTTATATATATAAATATATATATTATATAGACAATCTATTTATATAGAAAGAGATACACAGTCCTGCCATATAAATGGCTATCTTCTTTATTTCCAAAGTAAAAAACTATACATATACATATATACTATACATATGTATATATATTTACATATATATATATATATACACTGGGCAACAAAATTATCGCAACAAAAATTTACGTAAAAAATTTGCCCAACTTCAAATAAGCATAACTCCGCGAAAAATTGTCATATCTGAAAGATTTTTTTTTCATTTTAAAGGGTGAAGTCTGTATTTTAAGGAACCATTGTTAGATTTTGAATTTAGCCTCCCGCCCTCCCGCCGTTCTTCCAAAAGTAAGGACGTGTTACGTCTCCAAAAAATTGCATACTTTGACACATTCTACGGAGTAGAATGAATTTTTTTCGTAACTATCATGGCAACCATCGTAAAATATGGACTTTTCCCTGCAAATTAAAAAAAAAATTAAGTCCGTACGATTTTTTTTCGCCGAGTTATGGCTTATCAAAGTTACCTATGCATTTTTGTGCATTTAATCACCGCCAACATTAGTATTACCCGATGAACACTTCGGGGAGGTTATTGGTCGGATTTTGCCTATCGTGTATGTGTGTGTGTGTTAGCAGAGATTTGCGCAAACTAATTTTTATTCAAACGAGGCATTGTTACGATTTTGTCTTTTGGTTCCGAATGAGCAATACAATACAGTGACTGCAATACTGTGAAGTTTTGTAATACTGAAGTAAGTAACTTCACAGTACATTACTTCTGTAAGTATAACTTCACAGTATTGCAATCACTGTATTGTATCGTTAATTCGAAAAACAAACGACAAAATCGTAACAATTCCTCGTTTGAATGAAAATCAGTGTGCCCAAATCTCTGCTAACACACACACACACACACACACACACACACACACACGATAGGCAAAATCCGACCAATAACGTCCCCGTAGTGTTCATCGGGTAATACTAATGTTGGCGGTGATTGAATGCACAAAAATGCATAGGTAACTTTGATAAGCCATAACTCGGCGAAAAAAAATCGTACAGACTTAATTTTTTTTTAATTTGCAGGGAAAAGTCCATATTTTACGATGGTTGCCATGATAGTTACGAAAAAAATTCATTCTACTCCGTAGAATGTGTCAAAGTATGCAATTTTTTGGAGACGTAACACGTCCTTACTTTTGGAAGAACGGCGGGAGAGCGGGAGGCTAAATTCAAAATCTAACAATGGTTCCTTAAAATACAGACTTCACCCTTTAAAATGAAAAAAAAATCTTTCAGATACGACAATTTTTCGCGGAGTTATGCTTATTTGAAGTTGGGCAAATTTTTTACGTAAATTTTTGTTGCGATAATTTTGTTGCCCAGTGTATTTTTTATCGTGTGCGAAAAATGGTATGGATATTTTAATATACAAAAAATTATAGCATTATTTGAAACAAGTACAATGTATGACTTATTGGAATTATAAGACAATTTATACAAGTTTTATTGATTTGAAATTTTGCACGCTATTTCTACTTTTTTATTTCTAATTTTCAATACAAAAGGACCCCGTACAAAACCAATGGAAAAGTAGCCCTAGTCAAATTAGCTGAAGTTTTAGTATGATAAAGTTCAGACTATCCTGATCAAAAATCTCAATGGCTGCAAGTTCAGAAAATGCCGAGTTTCCGAGATACTTGGTCTCAAAGTGTTGAAATCGACGATGATTTTTCTTTTATTCATGAATTGTCATCATCTATTTCAACACTTTGAGACCAAGTATCTCGGAAACTGGACATTTTCTGAACTTGCAGCCCTTGAGACTTTTGATCAGGACAGTCTGAATTTCATCATACTAAAACTTGACTGAGCTAATTTGACTGGGGTCACTTTTCCATTGGTTTTGTGCGGAGTCCTTTCTAATTTCTGTATTGGCTGACATATAACACGCTATCATCTGCATCAATATAAAAGTTGAGAAGCCATATTGTACAGCAAAAATAGAAAGATAGAAGTTATCTATAAAATTTTGAATCAATAAAATATATATGATTTATAAAATAATTATGCCAAATCATACATTATTGTACTTATTTCAAATAGTGTTACAATTGTTAATCCGCTTATAAAAAAGCCGTGTAAGAAATTGTATTGTTGACATTTTTCCACGATGCTGATTGGTTCTCTCATTGCGCTGACTTCGTGAGCATCTGTCATCGCATATTTTGACAGTTTTATATATCAAGGGTTAATAGTGTAATAATAATAGTATAAAAGCTAAATAGCGCGCGCGAAGCGCGCGTCTGTGATGTCTAGTACATCAAGATATCCATGTAACAATAAACAAATTATACATCTCCAATTTCTAATATAGATAACTTTTATGAATGACTATGTTTACAAATACATTCAACTTGAAATGTTTAATTTGTTACGATCTTGTATTTCTTACTACGCCCACTTCTTTAGGAAATAAAGAAGTGACCACTTACAATGGAATACTGTGCGTACATGTATTTGTATGTACATGTATATAATACAAACAAATATTACAGCAAAATAAATGTGAGTTGAATTAATATTTAAAATCTGCCACATTTAAACAGAAAGCAAAACATTGTAAATTAATTGTGTAACTCATATCATACTCACGTATTAGAGCTTCTAAGCTAGTAGTCACCACGTCCATGCTGAAAATCGTAATTATTAACGTTGTATATAATTCCCAGACTTACAGAAGACTAAAACAAAGTTTACAACATTTTATGTCGGAAATATTTCTGTGGAAATATTTCAATTATCACTCAGGACAAGTAACAGAATCACAAATTGTTGTATTATACCCGTATCAATAAATCTTGTCAACTATTTCTACTTTTCTATTATCTGTTTTCATTTAATATAAAATATCGATTTTAGCCACTATATTGTACTTAATTTATTATTTACTTGCTTTATAAGTGACTTTTCAACATAGAACAGCTGTTTCTATTACAGGAAACATCTCACTTTTCTTTATAGTGTTGTATGCATGTATGTATGTACATATGTAATAGTGGTAGTAGAGCCCCCTATAGTGGGTGCTTTTCATTTAGCGACTCAAGGTGCGTTTTCACTCTTGTCGAGATGGCCATACGGTAACAGACTTTTGATTGGTCCGCCATTTCTCCTCAAAAGCAAGAGAAACAGAAAGAGAAAAGGCTATCGCACACTAGAGTCCTATATTAGGGCCAATTCCTTTTAGTGACACAAGTCGACACAAGTGTCGTTCTGTCTTTGTTATTCATTGAATGCCAAGAAGGATAGAACGATGTTTGTGTCGACTTGTGTCGCTAAAAGGAATTGGCCCTTAGTAGAGAGACGCATGGTGGAAGTAATATTACGCAAACTTGTTCCTCCTTCTGATTGGTCGGTTATAGACCAATAGACAGCAGGGAGTAGAAATCAGAAATCATGTATAAATGCAGAATAAACAGTGACACAGGCAACAGACACAGAGTTTCCGTCACGTTGGAAATTCTGTGCCTATTGCCTGTTGCCAACCAATCATAGTATTCGAATTTTTTAGGTTGTAATTAACGATTTTTTGGTTATTCCCTGTTCCTATTGCCTGTTGCCTGGCATTGTGCAAGGGGCTTAATATCGTACGGGTATACGAGCACAAGATGGCGACGGCAGCAAAGTGGGGGTAAAGTTTGCGTCTCTCTACTAATATAGGACTCTAGTATGTACAGACGGCGTCATTAATGCTTTCCTAGCTGTGTTCTGGGGATTTCTATAGTGCACGTTACATGTACATACTATGCCTTCAGGTGGAAGGCATTAATGACGCCGTCTGTACAGTCGTTCACGGAAAGGTTGCAACACTTTTTTTTGGATGGGTTTTGGAACGCACGAATATTTAGAGACTGCGAGCCACTGCGTCTAGGGAGCTGCCGTGACGGGCCGTGACCAGCAGTGAGCTGTAGTGAGAGGTTAAGACAGCTGTCAAAAGAGCATATACAGGGTGTGTATACACAGCAAAAGACATCTTACAGCGTAACATCTGATAACAGGTAGGAACAAGACATCTTAAATAACGTATACTTTTTACGATATTTTAATTTAAATAAATAAATAAATAAATAAATAAATAAATAATTAAATAAATAAATAAATCTATTTAAATTAAAATATTTAAATTAAAAAATAGAGTAATTCCAATAACTTTCAAGTCTTAAATTATTTCTCTTACATATTTCGCGACGTTTGATAAGTCTATCTAGTTAAGATATAATATGAGCTAAACGATTTGTTATATATTTCTATACGTTGTAGAATTTTGCCAAAGGACTGGAATAAGAGAAAATTTTATTTTGCAATAAATATTCTAATATATTTATAATTATAAGTCAGATATGATTTGCTTTACAAAGATGCAGACTGTAGTAATCATCATATATATTCTTGCAGATAATATAAAGAAACGAGGAACTGTCTCCTTGCGCAATATATGGCACACTCTTCTGCGTGTTCACAAGTGGATGAGCATGAGTGGATAAAACATCTATTCATGGCTTCCGTGAACCATTTCCAAGGAAAGTCCCACGCCCACCTGCAGGTTGAACGATAAATAAATATATCATTCAGAATAAAACACGAAAATTCGTTAGCCTAACTGGCAATAATTTTAATATTAATACAACAACGTTTCGACCTCTACTTTGGGTCCTTATCAAGTTATAAGTTATTTAGCAATGATTGAATTGCGCGTCAGGTTTTGAATCTAATGTTCGCTATGTTATACTTCCTGACCACATAGTTTAACGATGATAATAAGATTTTGCCCTTACAAAACACCCTGTTTTTGGTTGTAGAAAAAAATCCTGACGTGTAGGGGCAAAACTGAGGTCATATTCGGTTTCAGCAGGCGAAAATACATGGGAATACCATGGTCTAGTCCATGGCGTAGACAACTTTTCTCTTTTTGTGGGCCTGTGAAGTTGGTGAAATCAACAACTTTGACCCTCCATATCTTGAAAATAAAAAGCCAGCTAAATATCTGAAACTTTCTGAGGATTCATGACTCATTATAGACTATCATTTAGTCACTTGTAAGTAGAAGTCTAAATTCAAGGGTGAAAAAAGAGGCTATTTTTGCGGTCACTCTTTGTATAATACACATCTATGCTTACGTTTTCCGTTAAAACATATATTTTCTGTTTTATATATAACATGTAATAGTACTTTATTTGCCAATGTTGTATATTTGTATTTCCTCAAACTGTCCGCGATTTGTTGATCCACTATAGCTTTTGCTTCTGCAAATTGTTTCTTTGGTATCTGCCATTTCTTCAGTTTCTGTGTCTTCTCCGTTTCACTCAGCTCCGTGATGCCTGTGCGCCACGCAAAAATGCCGCTTACACTTGATACAAGGCATCTCGATCAACGACGCATCCTTGCAAGATTCCTTAGAGCACAGGAAGCTTGCCGATTGTCCTACATAACGAATTTTGCGGTCTCCGTTTTTAAACACTCGTGCGATACCATATTGAAATGCTCTTTGCAGAAGGTGGCCTGACAATGCTCGCACACAAACGGCAAGAAGTCCAACAATTTGCAGTCCGCCACCGAACATTGTTCGCCAGTCGCAGGAAATTCGATTACAGCAACAAAAGGATATCGATATTATAATTGGATTTAATACTTTGGATACTGTATTTAATTTTCCGGCGTTCAGGAAGACTGGAAGAGATATTTAGTTGTGCAGTGGTGTCGGAGAATGCAGATGATTGTCGAATAATATTAAATTTTGAAGATTCAACAGAAAATACAATGTTTATTCTACAGATAAATTCATCAAATCTATAATACTATATAAATTATTTGTTAATTACACAACAGTAATATGTCGTAGATAATTTTATCAGTAACTTCCAGTCTATTAATAAAATACTAAATATTAAAAAGCGACGCCATTATTTCACGTGCCGGGCCTGGGCGAGGTGAACCGATCGGCGTTCTCGCGCCAGTCTCGGGGATCTGAGCTCGGTCCCGTGCCTTGGCCTCCCGCGGATCTTCCTTGCTGCGAGGCTTCCGTGGCGGCGCGAGCCGTCGTGGTCGTCCTCTTCGGCCGCCATTCAACGCTCAGCTCAGAACTCGTTGAACTCGAAAAATATTAAGACGTATTAGAAATAATTAAAACTGAATACAATGTTATTTACAAAACGGTAATAATAAATAAACATAATATTATTTGAAAAATTATGCAGATAATTATATGTCTTGCGTCACATTTGATATTTTTGATTGATCAGATCAATTGGTCACTTTCATTTCTCCCAAATCGGTTTGTAAAAATAAGTACGGCCTCTTTAAGATTATTTTTACGCTTTTCTATCAGCTTTATAATGCTTGACAAAGTGTTTGGATTTTGATTGAAATAAGTTTCTGCGAATCTATTCACCTTGGACAATTGTTCGTTAGAAAAAACATTCTGAATAATCCATAAATAATTCTTCGCCAGTGATAAAATAATAAAACACGAAAATTCGTCGGCCTAACTGGCAATAATTTTAATATTAATACAACAACGTTTCGACCTCTACTTTGGGTCCTTATCAAGTTATAAGTTATTTAGCAATGATTTAATTGCGCGTCAGGTTTTGAATCTTATTATCATCGTTAAACTATGTGGTCAGGAAGTATAACATAGCGAACATTAGATTCAAAACCTGACGCGCAATTCAATCATTGCTAAATAACTTATAACTTGATAAGGACCCAAAGTAGAGGTCGAAACGTTGTTGTATTAATATTAAAATTATTGCCAGTTAGGCTAACGAATTTTCGTGTTTTATTCTGAATGATATATTTATTTATCGTTCAACCTGCAGGTGGGCGTGGGACTTTCCTTGGAAATGGTTCACGGAAGCCATGAATAGATGTTTTATCCACTCATGCTCATCCACTTGTGAACACGCAGAAGAGTGTGCCATATATTGCGCAAGGAGACAGTTCCTCGTTTCTTTATATTATCTGCAAGAATATATATGATGATTACTACAGTCTGCATCTTTGTAAAGCAAATCATATCTGACTTATAATTATAAATATATTAGAATATTTATTGCAAAATAAAATTTTCTCTTATTCCAGTCCTTTGGCAAAATTCTACAACGTATAGAAATATATAACAAATCGTTTAGCTCATATTATATCTTAACTAGATAGACTTATCAAACGTCGCGAAATATGTAAGAGAAATAATTTAAGACTTGAAAGTTATTGGAATTACTCTATTTTTTAATTTAAATATTTTAATTTAAATAGATTTATTTATTTATTTAATTATTTATTTATTTATTTATTTATTTATTTATTTAAATTAAAATATCGTAAAAAGTATACGTTATTTAAGATGTCTTGTTCCTACCTGTTATCAGATGTTACGCTGTAAGATGTCTTTTGCTGTGTATACACACCCTGTATATGCTCTTTTGACAGCTGTCTTAACCTCTCACTACAGCTCACTGCTGGTCACGGCCCGTCACGGCAGCTCCCTAGACGCAGTGGCTCGCAGTCTCTAAATATTCGTGCGTTCCAAAACCCATCCAAAAAAAAGTGTTGCAACCTTTCCGTGAACGACGTACATAGCATAAAGGTGGAAGCACATAAAATTGCAGGAGCCATGAGCAGAATGCAGAAGCCATATGCGCATGCGCTATAGTATTTGTAGAGCTCACAGATACCATAGCGCATGCGCATATGGCTTCTGCATTCTGGGTAGCGATCATGTAACTTTTTCCCTAGAGCGGAAACGTGAAAAGTGAAAAGTTTCATGTAACTATCTCTTTCTATTGGTGTTGAATAGAAAGAGATAAACTTTTCACTTTTCACGTTTCCGTCCTAGGGGAAAAGATACATGATCGATCCCCTGCTCATGGCTCCTGCAATTTTATGTGCTTCCACCTTAAAGGCCATCGCACACAAAATTGCATAGGCTGCATGAGCATAGCATAAGACCGCTAAACCAATGAGCATCTTATGTAAATCAATATGGCGACTTTATGCTGGATGCTCATTGGTTTAGCGGTCTTATGCTACGCTTATGCTAAGCTATGCATTTTGTGTGCGATGGCCTTAAGACTTTCTGAACCAATGAGCATCGAGATAATTGATTTACGTCACATACTATAAGCATAAGCATACGCATGTGCATAGAAATGAAATTTCTATGCATATGATTGATGTACAGCCAATCAAATGACAAACGACTTCCACCTGTCATATTTATATGTCAATGCATAAAGATAATAAATTAAAAGATAATAAATTAAAGATTGTTATTAAGATAGTAATTAAAATGGAAGATCATAATTATTATTATTCTAATCGAGGAGAAAATGGAGAAAATGAAGAAAATGAAGAAAATGAAAGCAGAATGATAAATATGATTTCTTCGAGAGATGAAGATTCGTTATTAGTGGATCTTGTAAAAAGTTATCCCCATATATTTATGATAAAAGATCAAAAAATTTTAAAGATATTAAAAAAAAATAACTCATGGAAAGAAATAGGAGAAGTTTTACAAATGTCAGGTATCAAAACGCATTTTTTATATCAGTATTGTGTATAGTCACATAACCTCTTTCATGTTTTTATGTTTTTTAATAAATAAATATAAAAATATAAATATATAAGTATATATATATATTTAAAAACATGACAATGTATTGACTGTATGTTTTTGACAGATTTTGCTATAATAATATGTATATGTAGAGGAAAGTCCCCTATTATGAGATAGGGATCCTAATATGAGATGGCGGGTTTTTTACATGGTGGGATCAACAGATGGGGCCTATATAGGGCCTTTTAGCTTAAAATATCTCATATTATCCTGTCTCATAATAGGGGACTTTCCTCTATACCCAATCAACAGACAATGTTTTTTAAATGTGTTTTTAATATTTATTTTTTATTAATTATACATTTATACAATCCATTGTAAAAATAATCCGTACAAAATTACCTTTTTTAAAAAAAAGGTAAAAAAAGGCGCCAAGTACACGCATAGTAGTGTATATGTTGTTACCTCGAAAAAAAAAAAACAGTGGTAATATTATACCTCAAAAAAATCTAAGTAACAAGTGGTAGACCTAATCTTTGTATCTCGAAAAATCTCGAAAAAACCTAAGCAGTAGTATCTTTACCTAAAAAAAACCGAAGTAACAAGTGGTAGACGTAATCTTTGTATCTCGAAAAATCTTGAAAAAACCTAAGCAGTAGTATTTTTATTTAAAAAAAATTATAACTCAAGTGATACACACCTTATTAAAGATGAGTCGCGCTTCAAGTGATCTATTACAATTACAAAAAAGAAATGATATCTCTTTTTAAATTACAGCGCCAATTACAGAGAGAATATACATTGAGAATCTTTGTATTTCGAAAAATCTCGAAAAAAACCTAAGCAGTAGTATTTTTATTTCCAAACATGTTGTTACCTAGAAAAAAACAGTGGTAATATTATACCTCAAAAAAATCTAATTATATATATACCTTAACAAAATTATTATTATATCACGAAATTGCGTTACCAAACTCAATCCAAGTGATATATATTTCAAAAAATTATCTCACAAAATTGTCTCACAAAAATTGTCTCACAAAATTGTCTGATAAAAATTGTCTCACAAAATTGTCTCACAAAAATTGTCTCACAAAATTGTCTCACAAAAATTGTCTCACAAAATTATTAAATTACAAAATTGTTACTTTATTCAATCCAAGTGATATCTACCTCGAAAAAACCTAAATAACAAGTGGTATCTATTTAAAAAAAAAATATGTGAAATCTTTTAATACTGCGCCAATTACAAAGAGAGAATATATATATTATATATATACCTTAACAAAATTATTATTATATCACGAAATTGCGTTACCAAACTCAATCCAAGTGATATATATATTTCAAAAAAATATATGAAATCTTTCTTTAAATTACGCCAACTACAAAGAGAATATATATATTGCTTTGAAAAATAATTGTAGTGCAACTACTCTTAAAAAATAAAACAAAATTGTGTTACCTAACTCAACCCAAGTGGTATGTATCTTTGTATTCCTGAGGATCTTTCTATCAACCCAAGTGGTAGTAGTTTTAATTCTCCTTGATAAAATTATAATATTACAAAGAATCATTTAATCATTTTAATCACAAAGAATTAAAGAGGTAACATTATAAAATAAAAATATTTAATTAAAATAAAATAAATAAATTTTTCTTGTAAAAAACTTGGCGCTGCTTTTTTAAAGTCTATCCAGACAAATTTGCATCGCGCATAAACATAAGCGTAAGAAATTGATTGGTTCAGATATATGTGCAAAAGGAAATAGACCAATCCATCTCTTTATGCATATGCTTATGCACCTATGCAAGTTTGTCTGGATAGACTTTATTAACCCTTAAATGCCACCCGGGGTCCAGCGGACCCCAGACCCTTTACAATGATATATTTTTAAATGTTCCCCCAAAAATGGAGCTCATGCTCCCATTGATGATAGTTGAGTGATTGACCTACCCGGTTGTACACTTAGCAGTACTCAGTTTATTTAATTTTTTAAATTTTTTATACTATGTTGAAATTGAAATTTTAATAATATAAGCATTTTATTCTCTTTTCTAAGCCTTGAACAACATTGAAAATAATTTTCATAACTAAATATAAAAAAATCAATGAGTAAAGAGACATTTTTCATGCTGGGGTCTTTTAGACCCCATGTGTCATTTATGAGATTCTTGAGAGGTGTGGCATTTAAGGGTTAAAAAAGCAGCGCCAAGTTTTTTACAAGAAAAATTTATTTATTTTATTTTAATTAAATATTTTTATTTTATAATGTTACCTCTTTAATTCTTTGTGATTAAAATGATTAAATGATTCTTTGTAATATTATAATTTTATCAAGGAGAATTAAAACTACTACCACTTGGGTTGATAGAAAGATCCTCAGGAATACAAAGATACATACCACTTGGGTTGAGTTAGGTAACACAATTTTGTTTTATTTTTTAAGAGTAGTTGCACTACAATTATTTTTCAAAGCAATATATATATTCTCTTTGTAGTTGGCGTAATTTAAAGAAAGATTTCATATATTTTTTTGAAATATATATCACTTGGATTGAGTTTGGTAACGCAATTTCGTGATATAATAATAATTTTGTTAAGGTATATATAATATATATATTCTCTCTTTGTAATTGGCGCAGTATTAAAAGATTTCACATATTTTTTTTTTAAATAGATACCACTTGTTATTTAGGTTTTTTCGAGGTAGATATCACTTGGATTGAATAAAGTAACAATTTTGTAATTTAATAATTTTGTGAGACAATTTTTGTGAGACAATTTTGTGAGACAATTTTTGTGAGACAATTTTGTGAGACAATTTTTATCAGACAATTTTGTGAGACAATTTTTGTGAGACAATTTTGTGAGATAATTTTTTGAAATATATATCACTTGGATTGAGTTTGGTAACGCAATTTCGTGATATAATAATAATTTTGTTAAGGTATATATATAATTAGATTTTTTTGAGGTATAATATTACCACTGTTTTTTTCTAGGTAACAACATGTTTGGAAATAAAAATACTACTGCTTAGGTTTTTTTTCGAGATTTTTCGAAATACAAAGATTCTCAATGTATATTCTCTCTGTAATTGGCGCTGTAATTTAAAAAGAGATATCATTTCTTTTTGTAATTGTAATAGATCACTTGAAGCGCGACTCATCTTTAATAAGGTGTGTATCACTTGAGTTATAATTTTTTTTAAATAAAAATACTACTGCTTAGGTTTTTTCAAGATTTTTCGAGATACAAAGATTACGTCTACCACTTGTTACTTCGGTTTTTTTTAGGTAAAGATACTACTGCTTAGGTTTTTTCGAGATTTTTCGAGATACAAAGATTAGGTTTACCACTTGTTACTTAGATTTTTTTGAGGTATAATATTACCACTGTTTTTTTTTTCGAGGTAACAACATATACACTACTATGCGTGTACTTGGCGCCTTTTTTACCTTTTTTTTAAAAAAGGTAATTTTGTACGGATATCACGCCTTTTTGTAGTATTACGCATTTTATAAACAGTATGTACAGGGTGTTATTTCGAGGTATAATACTACCACTTTGTTTTTTTCGAGGTAACAACATAATACATATATACTACTATGCGTGTACTTGGCGCCTTTTTTTACCTTTTTTTGAAAAAGGTAATTTTGTACGGATATCACGCCTTTTTGTAGTATTACGCATCTTAATCTTAACAGAAAAAAATTACACCTTATAAAGAAATGTGTCTGAAGTTGTTAATATATATATAAACATTGTCAGACATTGCTTTTATGTAAAATATGCATCTATATTATGTTGCTTGTATAAATTATTTCTTACCAACTTTTTCCAATCATAATAACTACACACCCAATGTGACGAACTACTATACAATATTTGAATGTGTTTTTTATTTTGTGATACAGATTGAATCGTATCAGGCAATTGCCGTGTTTCTACCGGTCTATAATCGGAACAATTTTGTAAAAGTCGATGGAAATGATCCACATGTATGTCCATCAGCCATTGGCCCTGGACAATTATATTTCTGTCTGTAGGCATTAAAGTAATGTATTTTTTTGTGTGTACAGACATGTTAGTTGTTAAAAATAAGATGTTTTTCTATGACTGCTAATGCAGCTTTTTTAAAACTATAGCCGTAAACAGCCAAAATTTAGCGCTAATAGCAGCCAATGTTTGCCAGCGCTTGTGGCAGCCGTTATATAGCGCCAAAGAGCAGCCGGATTATATATATATATATATATATATTTTTTTTTTTCCCAGAAGACCTGTAAAAGAAAATATATATTTACATAATACAATTTAATTTAATAGCCCGTTATTTATAGTCAAATCTTATTTCAAGACCATCTTAAGTAATGTCTTAAAATGCTTTGTGATTGACTTATCTTAAGATTGTACTTAAGACGATCATAAAAATGAGATCCGACTACGAATATCAACCAAATGAATAAAGAATGGGGGTATTAGCATCATGACAGAAGTAAAATATATTAAAGGAATTAGTTGCTGGGTCGGTTAAAATAACTCTAAAATTATGTAGGAAAGACCGGGGCTAAGTCGACATTGAGGCAAACTTGACACTAGACTTTTTGCTAATTTAAATCTATCGTAAAAACTTGCCTTTCCTACTGTAAATGCGTCTTTATGTGCTAGTATTATCAACAGGATTTGATGACATTCTGAGTTATGGTGTAATTTTTAGCGCGACATAAGCATTTTTGATGGTGAAAAGTAATTTTTCTGATCTCTCGAAAATTTCTACTCTTTCATCAAGCTTTAATCTTGCAAACCTATATGTAAGTGATTTTCATGGAAAATTTGATGCTCTATATGAATCCGATAATCGTTTTTAGATATTTTCAAAATTTTCATATTTTTGAAGTGACAAAAGTAAAAAACGACGTCCGAGGCAAAGTCAATACCACGCCGTTTCATCGGCTCCCAGTAACAAACGATGCTTGTCATGCAGCCGTATGGCTCATCATGACAAATGTATGCGTACGTCCGATCGTGAGTTTACCTGCATTAATTGTTTTTCAGACATGAGTTTAGATGAAGATAATTGAAAGTTCAACAATTTTTGTTCTCATGATTTCAAATGATTGTTCTAGCTACTTTATTCCGAATTTTTGTACTTTTTAAATACACAATAAACAATGTATTTTTATTTTCAGACAGTAAAAAATAAGTTCCAAATCAAATTGTGTCGATCAGACAAAGTGTTGAGTTTGCCCCGGCGGGGTGTCGAGTTTGCCCCGGCATTTTTCAATTCGAAAATTTGTCTTTGCGTCATTTTTCCTTTCCTGGCGGCAAAACAGAGCGACGTACAGCAAAACTTTCTGAATCAATTTTGTACCTGAAGGAACACTCTTTAAATATATGCCATTAAATTTGCCTAAAAATTTTAATTAAATATTAAAAATTACCTTTGAAAAAATAGTGTCGAGTTAACCCCGGTCTCCCCTACTTTTAAAATCTTCAAATTTTTTTAAATACTTTAAAGTAGAGAAAATCGAGGGTAGTTTCCGAACGAACGGTAAGGATACAAAATCTAAAACTTTATATTTTCACAAATTATCCCGAGTGTACAAGTAGTGATTGATTCTACTAATAAAACTTTATATTTTTACAGTACAAATTATTCCCAAACGCAAGTACAAATAGTGATTGATTCTGCTCGTAAAAAACCCAGGTAGCACATAATATTAGTTATACGTTTTTTGAACGTATATATAGTTAGTTTCATAACCGTAAAGAACCATTAAGAAACGTTTGAACAAAAATGTGTTTAAAATATGATTTAAATCATGATTTAAGAAACGTATTTTTTACGTTTCTACAGTTAAAAATATTTATTAAATTTTTTCTTTCAAAATTATAATTTGCTTTATTTATATATAATAGGGTAAATATGCATTTTTAAAAAAGGTAATTTTGTATAGATATCACGCCTTTTTGTAGTATTACGCATTTTATAAACAGTATGTACAGGATGTTATTTCGAGGTATAATACTACCACTTTGTTTTTTTCGAGGTAACAACATAATACATATATACTACTATGCGTGTACTTGGCGCATTTTTTTGAAAAAGGTAATTTTGTACGAATATCACGCTTTTTTGTAGTGTTTTTAAAAACACATAAATTATGGAACATTATAAGACAAAAACCAATTCGCTGTCTGTATTTGAACTGGTACTTTACTCTTGTACGTATGGAGTACTCACGTTCAGCTCGGCGAAAGAGAATAAGCATGGAAATCTCATTGTGCATATTTTAAAAGCATATAAATTGTGGAACATTTTAAGACTAAAACCAATTTGCTATCTGTATTTGAATTGGTACTTTACTCTTGTATGTATAGGGTGCTTACGTTTGGGTCGGCTGAAGGGGATGAGCACAGAAATCTCATTGTGCATATTTTAAAAGCATATAAATTGTGGAACATTTTAAGACTAAAATCAATTCGCTATCTATATTTGAACTGGTACTTTACTCTTGTACGTATAGGGTATTCACGTTCAGGTCGACAAAAGGGAATAAGCACGGAAATCTCATTGTGCATATTTTAAAAGCATATAATTGTGAAACATTTTAAAACTAAAACCAATTTGCTATTTGTATTTGAATTGATACTTTACTCTTGTATGTATAGGGTGCTTACGTTTGAGTCGGCTGAAGGGGATGAGCACAGAAATCTCATTGTGCATATTTTAAAAGCATAAAAATTGTGGAACATTTTAAGACTAAAATCAATTCGCTATCTATATTTGAACTGGTACTTTACTCTTGTACGTATGGGGTATTTCACGTTCAGGTCGACAAAAGGGAATAAGCACGGAAATCTCATTGTGCATATTTTAAAAGCATATAAATTGTGAAACATTTTAAAACTAAAACCAATTTGCTATTTGTATTTGAATTGATACTTTACTCTTGTATGTATAGGGTGCTTACGTTTGAGTCGGCTGAAGGGGATGAGCACAGAAATCTCATTGTGCATATTTTAAAAGCATATAAATTGTGGAACATTTTAAGACTAAAACCAATTTGCTATTTGTATTTGAATTGATACTTTACTCTTGTATGTATAGGGTGCTTACGTTTGAGTTGGCTGAAGGGGATGAGCACAGAAATCTCATTGTGCATATTTTAAAAGCATATAAATTATGGAACATTTTAAGACTAAAACCAATTCGCTATCTGTATTTGAACTGGTACTTTACTCTTATATGTATAGGGTGCTTACGTTTAGGTCGGCTGAAGGGGATGAGCACAGAAATTTCATTGTGCATATTTTAAAAGCATATAAATTGTGGAACATTTTAAGACTAAAACCAATTTGCTATCTATATTTGAATTAGTACTTTACTCTTGTATGTATAGGGTGCTTACATTTGGATCGGCTGAAAGGGATGAGCACAGAAATCTCATTATGC
Source organism: Temnothorax nylanderi (assembly GCF_030848795.1). Taxonomy (NCBI): domain Eukaryota; kingdom Metazoa; phylum Arthropoda; class Insecta; order Hymenoptera; family Formicidae; genus Temnothorax; species Temnothorax nylanderi. The sequence goes on from NW_027249874.1 coordinate 24,816, forward strand.
ATAATTTAAAAGCATATAATATGTGAAACATTTTAAAACTAAAATCAATTCGCTATCTGTATTTAAACTGGTTCTTTACTCTTGTACGTATGGGGTATTCACGTTCAGGTCGGCGAAAGGGAATAAGCACGGAAATCTCATTGTGCATATTTTAAAAGCACATAAATTATGGAACATTTTATGACTGAAACCAATTCGCTATCTGTATTTGAACTGGTACTTTACTTTTATACGTATGGGATACGCACGTTCGAGTTGGCCAAAGGCCAACGTGTTTTTATTTTTCCGCTACGTGTCCTACGAGCGGAGATATTGCGACGCAAAGTCGAAATGCGAAAATTTTATATTAAGATATTTCTACTAACGTCGACGTCTCTCAATATATCTCAATATATATATATATATCAGAGAAATGTAACTTTCACTTTTTCGACATTGGCGATACTATAGTATCGCCAGTTTCGATATCGCGCTCGCATTGTTATCGATCGATCTAGTAGGTAAATTAATAAGCGAAGATATTACGACGTAAAGTCCAAACAAATGTAAAAATTTTATTTATTAAGATACTTCTTCGTAAGATACGTCGGTCTCTCAATATATGACACTAGACATTACAGACGCGCGCGCTTCGCGCGCGCCATTTAGCTTTAACATTATGCTATTACTATTACACTATTCCCTAATAGCCAAATGCTAGCAGAATGCCGACAGTATGCCAGCAGATCCGAGCATGACCATCGAGCAGATTCCTGTCCCCTGCGTCCTCATTAAGCTTATTTTCTAGCAGCACGATCTGCTGCCCACAATGTAATCGCAGAAACGCGGCAGAAATCGTGCACAACATGCAGTCACAATGTGATAGTAAAAATGTAGCAAGAATTGGACATGAGCCATATGAGCTAATAACAGCAGAAACACAGCAGAAATGGTGCATGGCCTGCTGTCACAATATGATGGCAAAAATTAATATAGCTAGAAGAGAACATAGCTCACTATAACGTACTGGTTATTTATATATAATTTATTCTCTCCTATTACCATAAATAATATTTCAGTGGAAAGAATTGTTATTAATGACAGTAATTATACTATCAATTCAAAAGTATGCCACATTATAAGAGTGGACTCCACAATACAACTGATACAAGTTGTGCAGTACCGTAATTTATACCGAAGATAATAGACAAGGTAATATGTTTATCGAAATTGATAAATATCTTCTCGTTATATATAAATTTAATTCATATTATATGTATTTAATTCATAAAATTTCTTATACAATATACATATTATTTTACAGTTCAAAGACCAAGAGGCAGAGCCACGGGGATACGGCGGCAAGAAGAAAGATTTATGGCCTTTCTGTACAGACTTTCATCACCATACTATCATTGGGGCATTAGACGAGGCAGAGGCAGAGGCAGACAGTATAGATAGATCCATTATATTATATACAGGGTGTCACTGAATGTTTGGTACTTTTCTCATATTTAGATAGAGCGAGCCAAACTGAGTCGAAAAGTCATGTACCATTTTGCAATTTTCGCGATAGTTGATGAGTTATTAATGATTAAAAATCGCCGTATTGGCCCGCCCACCGCCAAATCCAAGCGCGCGGTGAGATGCGGCCGCCCCGTGGTCGGCGCGCGGGCAGTTGTTTACTACAAGCTGCGATGATGACACGACGCGACGCACGAGCGGCGCATAACGCCGGGCCCCCGTCCTGAGCGATGATAGTTTCTCGCCTTTTTTAAACAGAAATAAAATTTTCTAACAACATAGAAAAATTTTTTGTGCGTACGTATGTACATACGTGTGTACATGCATACACACAGGAACATATCGATTGTACTGCTTAAAAAAGCGATTACTCAATTTTACTTTTTTTCTTTTAGTAAGTAACGGTTGTCTTTAAGAAAGAATATTTTCTTGATGACAGTCTTAAAATGTACAAATTTTAGAAAGAGTCTTTATCATGTACTCGAAAGAAGAATTTATACTCCTTCAAAGAACATAATAACAAATTTTATCAAAGAAAAGTCAAAATAATAAATAAAGTAATATGAGGACCCTCGAGATTAAAATAGGAGAAGTCAAGGCTATGAGGGTCAGACGCAGATCACAGTGCGTAATATCAGAAATAACTGATTTATTCGTCGTTTTGATACATTACATCGATCCGTACGTTTCGGCTCAGTTTTGAGCCATCTTTAGCGGTAGTTACAGAAATTAAGTTACACGTTCTCCGTACCGTATGGTGAGTATACTGATTCAAAGTATGAGAAAAATAGACCAATTGATCCATATCTGTAAATTTGTTCAATTAATGTTGAGATATTAAAAAGATCCCTTAGGAAACTCACCATTCGGTCTGAAAAACGTACAGAACCATGTACATAATGAATACTCTTTGCGAGAAGACTTGACGATCTTGTCGACACGACACACAATGATATGAAAGGTCTTGCAAGAAGAGGCATGTCGTAGGTCAACACACCGGCGAGGATTATAACAAAGCACGATTTGACACCGTCACAATATTGCATGTATACCAATAGTAAAACCCCGATTTGCCAACGACCAAAGTTCATGAGCATGGATTACAATTTGCTCAAAACCGTGACATATGCATGATGCAAAAAATCCGTGTCATTTTGAGACGGTGTCAAATCGTGCTTTGTTATAATCCTCGCCGGTGTGTTGACCTACGACATGCCTCTTCTTGCAAGACCTTCCATATCATTGCTGTGCATGTGTCGTGTCGATAAGATCGTCAAGTCTTCTCGCAGAGAGTATTCATTATGTACATGGCTCTGTATTCCACGTTATTCAGACCGAATGGTGAGTTTCCTAAGGAATCTTTTTAATATCTCAACATTAATTGAACAAATTTACAGATATGGATCAATTGGTCTATGTTTCTGATACTTTGAATCGGTAAACTCACAATACGGTACGGAGAACGTGTAACTTAATTTCTGTAACTGCCGCTGAAGATGGCTCAAAACTGAGCCGAAACGTACGGATCGATGTAATGTATCAAAACGACGAATAAATCAGTTATTTCTGATATTACGCACTGTGATCTGCGTCTGACCCTCATAGCCTTGACTTCTCCTATTTTAATCTCGAGGGTCCTCATATTACTTTATTTATTATTTTGACTTTTCTTTGATAAAATTTTATTATGTTCTTTGAAGGAGTATAAATTCTTCTTTCGAGTACATGATAAAGACTCTTTCTAAAATTTGTACATTTTAAGACTATCATCAAGAAAATATTCTTTCTTAAAGACAACCGTTACTTACTAAAAGAAAAAAAGTAAATTGAGTAATCGCTTTTTTAAACAGTACAATTGATATGTTCCTGTGTGTATGCATGTACACACGTATGTACATACGTACGCACAAAAAATTTTTCTATGTTGTTAGAAAATTTTATTTCTATTTAAAAAAGGCGAGAAACTATCATCGCTCAGGACGGGGGCCCGGCGTTACTCGCCGCTCGTGCGTAATCATCGCCGCTTGTAGAAAACAACTGCCCGCGCGCCGACCGCGGGGCGGCCGCATCTCGCCGCGCGCTTGGATTTGGCGGTGGGCCGGGCTAATACGGCGATTTTTAATCATTAATAACTCATCAACTATTGCGAAAATTGCAAAATGGTACATGACTTTTCGACTCAGTTTGGCTCGCTCTATCTAAATATGAGAAAAGTACCAAACATTCAGTGACACCCTGTATATACTTCCATTATATTATGTACTCTTATATCACGTAAACAATGTAATTTATGTATCATCGAACATTTATATTTTGTCAGATAGAAATAAAAGTAAATATTAAACTATTATATCCAATGCCGATTTGCTTATTTCAAAATATTAATTTATATGATATAACATAATCCTTATCTATTATATGAATTTAAAATGCGATATTTACATAATTGTTCGTTTTGATACAAAAAAACAACTTGCGATTATTTCCTAAAGTTCTTCCTAATTAAAGATGTTTATGACCTGTTACACGAAATCAAAGAACATGTACATGTCTTCAACAACAATTTATACATCTTTAATTCGATTCTGATGGAGCTGCTGGCAGAACATGCACCTGTTGTGCTTTACTGGCATTATACACTTGTCCCGGACTAAATGGCTCTAATCGAGGACCAGATCCTAAATCATTTTTATTACGGACGATATCTTAAAATGGAAACAAATAAAACAGTTACAGAAATTTATACAACTCAGAGGCAAACGTAATATCTTTTTCTTTCAAAAATTATAGCAAATATCTACAATAAAAATTTCATGAATTTGTTCATAAATCAAATAAAACGTACACATATGTAGACATATAATGTAAAATACTTAAACTTACCATTTTTCGATTCTGTTGCGGGTATGTATCGAGATAATCTAACAACAGGGAGAGGCAAATAACCACTTGTCAGAGGCATCACATCTAATGTGACGCTTTGTTTCTCTACTATTTCTAACGATACAATGCCTGCTGTCCGACCACACACCGCCCACATAGTTTGGTCCGCCAGAACCTCATACATTAACTGTGGAGGAGGATTTGGACTAAGACTAGGCATGCGCATCACTGTAAGACACAAGTGGCACATACTACCAGCACGACAAAACTCTCCTCCACCACCACTTGCTTCAACTTTCGAGGATACTGTGAATAAAGTCTGGAAAGCATCGTAATGTAATGCAATTTTTACAAGTGTACATAGTGATCCTACATTATTACATCATCATTAATCCACAACTTCTCATTTAAAGTAAATAAAATATTTAGATAGATATATAACATATAATTTTATACATATATATATATATATATATATATATATATATATATCAATTAATAATGAATAGTTGTTCTTACCACATAATCTGTAATATCAAAGTTGCATCTGTAAACACTACATGCTTTCTCAATTCTCTCAAGATTATGTATATGTAGTGGATCATCGTCAACATGTGTATTATTTAATTCTTCAGTATCATTGACTGATATATATTTTACACGAAAGTCAGTCTTTATTGGTATCGTGGATTTCTCATCTTTTGATGAGATCTCAAATTCCCACATAAAAGAAACGTTCATTCCATTGCCTATCACTAATTTTTGACCCGCGACAGAATTTAAACTTTTAAAGTTAACGTCTATTGACGAAATTGTCATTAATTCAGGTTCAGTTAATTGTAGAAGTTGACTTGTCAAGCCAGTCACGACAATTTGAATGAATTTTCTTTGTTTTGCTGTATGAAGTTTCATACTTGACATCAATGGTGGACCAAAATGCAACGATATGCTTTCTTCCAAACCCCATGGACATTGTATACTAAAAAAAAAAGTTAAGTTATAATATTCATTGTGCGAGAAATAGAATAAAATTACAAGTGTTAAATACTTTATGTTCCATAGATGAAGCATCCTTCTTTGGTGGTAATTCAGCTAAGATCTTTAACTGCACTCTTATAGTTTGAAATGGTTCGCACGTTGGCAATGGTGTCTCTAACTCCTTCACCATTACTTTTTCAACACTTTGTGATTGCACTGTCAATCCGCGTGATGTGCGTAATTTTAATTTCATTTCTTCGGTTATCTTTGTACTTCCGCTCGAAATAACTAATTCAATATCTTGAATAAGACCTGCCAGTAAATCTCTGCCACAATTTACGGATATCGTTGGCTGCGTCTTTGCTACTTCGTAACATAATCGTGGATTCAGTACGGGCGATAAAAACTCTAATTTTTCTTCTATCACCAGTGATAATTGGCTAACTTTGTATAAACCCGGTTGATTTACTCGCCTTGTTAAGACAAATGTATTTATACCGGGTTTTATAACGAATTCATCACAGGAGAGCGCTTTGCTAAAATCACCCTTTGTATTGATTGAAGGTTTTCTATGCTTTGCACTGTCTGAACGTCTCACGAGCGGTTTCATATTTTTATTAATAACACTAGCAGCACCAAGACTCCTATCTTCCTTGTAATCCAAATCAGTATCAGCTCCCTGCCGTCAATATATAATCCGGCCAATCAAATCATGTGATTCCGTAGAGTCTAGACACAGACATTTCTCTTCCGCATCCGTACAGATGAGCCACTAAGATAGATCACAAAAAGTACGGAGTGGGCATTAGAGGTGGGATTACTCTCTCGGAATCAGGCACTGCCTGGAACAGCACTGGTGATCTCTGATCCACTGTCGTGAACTGCATGATACTAGCTATGTTACCACATCGATAACAATAATTTGGGACCGACCACACTGTGACGAGTTTGTCATTAAACATGTACCTATAACCTGCATGATAAAAATATGCGTCATCAATACATACTTCCGAGATATTTAAAAAAATCTGCGACAGAAATATTTGAGCAAAGACATACCTTCCTGAACTAATTGGTGCGCCCTACAGATGAGTTTAAGATCATTCACTTCCATGAACATGTAAGTCACTTTACTGCCAAACAGCCAGCCTGCACCACGCGGACTTACTGTCCATGTTTCTACATCTTCTGGATCGGACCAGACCAAATCACAGAAAGCACCTGTAATATGGCAATTAAGCAACGATATTTTATTATTATTGTACAATAACAGTAAATATCCAGTCATGTAACTTTTAATTATTATGTAACTTTTGCAATAACATATCACTTTATACAATTAATACCTTTGTGTGGAATCTCTTGATTTCTTTCAATCGTTCTAATTTGATCTAGTGTTCTAATAGCTGGAGACAATCCACCGTGTACACAAAGAACCTGTTCATCAATTAACTAAAACAGAATTTTATTCGAGCGTAATCAAAAGTGGAGTTATACCCTACAACAGTACTTCCACGCATTAGCATTGCCGTACTTGTTTTGGCATTCATCTAGAACAGAAAATGAAGAGACCAATGAAATCAAAGCTTTATTATACACAAATGTAAAAAAAGCCCAGAAAAGAAAGTATCGTTGCGCACTTACCGTAAAATCCAAATAAACGTGCGTGATTTGTCTAGTTTCGTGATTACCGCGTAGTAACGTTATCCTGTCGGACCATTTAGCTTTAAGTGTGAGCAGACGAGTAAACGTTTCTAAGCTATAGTAGCCCCGGTCGACAAAATCTCCCAGGAATATGTAATTTGTATCTGGCACGGGGCCACCGTTACGAAACAGTTCCTCTAAATCATAGAACTGTAACAGCACAAAAACATGAACAATCTGATGTATATTAATATCACGATTGTGTACAAATAACTATACAGCTACAGAATATTAAAATCGAAAAGTTGTGAGGCAATAGATAATGGAAGACTAATATTGTTGCGACGCTAATTCGGAAGATTAAAAAAAACTTTACGTCGATCCCGTAGCGGTGAGCAAGGATGCTCCGACTTTGAGGTTAGTACAACATTCATCGCACGATACTGTTATAATTGCAAATCGGAAACGTACCTCGAGTCCAGCTCTTCTGCGATCAACGAAGTCGGGATCGAACTTGTCAGTCGTCACTTTCTGCCAAGCGTAGAGAACCTTTTCCGGCAGCGGTGGTAACACGATGTAGGGATACGAAATCTCCAGATAAGCACGAAGCAATTTAAATTCAGTATATCGCCGGCACGATTACGGTGTTACTACCGTTTCACGTACGCGCGTTGTCGCACCTTACCTCGCGACAGCGTGCGGCTCGTGCAAACGCTAACGCACGGCCGCAATCGCGCGGCAGAAACGCCTCGTGTGAACAGGCTACCTCTCGCTCCGCGCGTATTACCGTATCTCTCGAGATAGGTTAACTGATGTGTGACAGCGCGCTAAACGCACTATCTGCACTCGCGCAGTACACATACACACACGTATACATATGTGCATATCGAAACTGGCGATACTAGCACCGCCCTGGTGTCGAAAAAGTGAAAAGGACGCGACTCCAGCCAATGAAATGATGGCATGGCATGAGAGACGGTCGACGTAGAAGTAGAAGTAGTATCTTAAAAATAAATTTTCACATTTGGACTTTGCGTCGCAATATTTCCGCTCGTAGGGCACGTAGCGGAATATTATAAGAGAAACCCCCCCAAATCGACCCAAGCTATCGATCAAGCCTACTTAAAACTTGATCCGTTCACTCGTTATATGAGATCTCAACATCTCGAGTACTCGCAACTCGTCGCGTCGCGTAAAAGAGTCACGGTCGGTCTCGCTCCGCGTGTACTTGGCGCGAGACACTACCGTGTCTCTTGATATATTATAGTGCGCTGCAATGTAAAAAAGTAAAATCCTTCACAGAAACATTTATTTTATTTCAAAAAAGTACAAAAAGCACGAAGTTGTCGTCTTAATCTAAATACAAGAATTCCACTCGAATGCGCAACTTATTGATCGTTAACAGCAAGACGAATTACTTCTAGATCGACTACTGCGGCTCTCGCAGTTTTCCGTTTGTAGGAACGCACCATATCCCAATTGCACCTATGACATTAAAATTCGTGACAACGTGCCCCGAGGGCATTTTTTTACTCCAAACAGCCTCATGGCCGACACGTTTGAGATATTCATAAGGTTAGGTATTGCACGCGGTAGGTAAAAGTACATACTTTAAGATAATATAAAGGTCTATTCTGAAAAAACATAAGCTTCATGTCCAGTACGTTGAATATTAGACAATAAAATTTTACTTACGGTCGCAAAAAACTTTCAAGTTGATTTTACGTCAACACGGCTGGAGCAATCTCAACACTGTAAACACTCCAAAGATGGGCATACACTAACACGTTTTGGGAATGACGGGTGCTGCCCTCTGGTTATTAGTTTTTTAAATAAAGCCGATGTGACAACGTGCCCCGGTCTACCCTACAATTCTTTGAGATTCGGTCAATTATTTCCCGAGAAATTTGAAAAATTTCGTAACCGCGGGTTTCCAAAAAGATCAGTAAAAACGAAAAATTATACACATTATGACAATCCCCGGAAAATTTTACCCCTACTTATATAAACTATCTTTATTGCTTATTTGCAAGTCGTTTTTATAAGGAACGTTACCCAAACCTTTACACTACACTGAGAAAAAAATGTTGTTAATTTGACTAAACTCGTTTAGTTGTAGTGATTTGTTTAATGTAAATATTAATATATTTAAATCAAATATACGTGAGTAATATCAAGAAATATTTTATTTTATTTTAAATAATATTTTTTGAAATAACAAATGTTAGCTTGACAGCCCGTGACCGCTGCATTTAGTTGAATCAAATAATATTTCTTTGAATCAACGATTTTTTTTTCTCAGTGTACTACCCTTTCTCCTCTCACTTTAACCCTTTGGACCAACGGCTTAACGTCTCTTTCCGAAAGACGGATTTTTTTACCCCTACTTTGTATATAATTCTTTAAGATTCGGTCAATTAATTCCCGAAAAATTGGAAAAATTTCGGTACCGGCTTCCAAAAAGATCGGTAACAAAAAATTATACACTTTATAGCACTCTTCTAAAAATTCTACCCCTGTTTCATATGCAATTCTTTGAGATTCGGTCAATTATTTCCCAAAAAATTGTAAAAATTTCTGATACTGGTTTCCAGAAAATCGGTAACGAAAAATTATACACTTTATAGCACTCCCCGGAAAATTCTACCCCTGTTTCATATGTAATTCTTTGAGATTCGGTCAATTATTTCCGGAAAAATTAGAAAAATTAGAAAAACCGGTTTCCAGAAAATCGGTAACAAAAAACTATACACGTCATGGCACTCCCCGGAAAATTCTACCCCTACTTCATATACTTTAGGTAAAAATTCGGTCCACTAACGAATAAGTAGTTCGCGGACAAACGGACGGACAGACAAACAGTCGGGTTTTATATAATAGTATGATAGTATGAAGTATGATATATGATTATATACTTATAAGATTACATAAAGACATATAAAAAATATCTCTTATAATGTCTTATTTGTTCATATAAGAAGCGATCTTATATGCTCATATATGAATTTTGGCCTGATAAGAGCTTATATGATCATATCATATATGATTATATAAGATTATATATAAGGACATATATATATATATTTAAATAAATTTCAGAAAATTATTCCATTTCTTATATCCTCATACTTGACCATATATAATTATATACTCTCATATATGGCCATATAATATTGTTCAAGATTATATTTTCCATTTCTTATATGATCATATATAATCATACATATATACTCAGTAAAAATTGTGTCTATATCTCAGTAATTTCCACGATTGTATGGTAAACATGCCGGATGCGTCAGCTGTTGAAATATTAGAAATTTTAATCGAACATTATTGCAACATTAATACGTATGTACAGGAATAGTTTATATAAGTAGAGAGAATCGGAGATATGTGACTTAGTTACGCTTTAACTTCAATCTTGATTGTTTCTATTGCCACGTTGCTTCCCCTTCGTATTGGTACGTATATGTAATTTTAAATAGTATTTGATTTTTTTCTTTATTTTACATTTATATCTGTTTTCTCAAAAAATAAATAACGGCATTTTGTAGAATTTGTCTGTTTTGAAAAAAATAAAGATACTATGAATCGACCGAACTCGTATAACAGCATTGATGCTGAAGAAGAAATTGTTATCTCCGGTATTGCTGGCCGATTTCCTAATAGCGACAATTTAAAAGAGTTTCAAGAAAATCTTTTTAACAAGGTGGATCTTGGTTCGAGCGATCATCGACGGTGGAATAATTGTAATAAATTTTTCTATTAATATTAAGCTATATATATTTTCGAGACTTAAAAAAAATTCGTATTTTATAATAATTATAATTAAAGATTTGCAATATCTAATCCAAAAACTTTTAAAAACAATGTCATAATCGAATAAACTGTGTGTTACACTATATATATATATAATCCTCATAATTTATGTAGAAAATTATATAAATTACAATTTATTAATTCAAACATTTTCATGACATCTTTTTTCTTGTTACTTGTTAATATATTTATTTCTTATATATAGCTTATGATATGCCCCATCGCATCGGTCAAGTCAACAATATAGAAAAATTCGATTCAGAATTTTTCAATATACCCGCTACGGAAGCTGATGTAATGGATCCTATGTTTAGAATGTTATTAGAACATACTTACGAAGCAATTATCGATGCGGGTGTAAACCCAAAAGAATTACGAGGAACAAGAACAAGTGTTCTTACAGCATTTTCTATATCTGAGACTCGATCGTATTTATCTTTTAAACCTAAGGTGTGATATATTTAATTATATACAGCATAATTATATACAGCATAATTAAGGCTCTTAGTCCCTGCTGATGCTGTCCTTATTTAATGACTTCAGAAGCTAGAAATGACACGTTGAAAATTCTTGCTGTCAGGGGAAATGGATAGAACTTAGAGTATTTTTGAAGTGTGCTGAAGTGATCTTTTTATTTGGAAATACCATGCAAAAATTTTCAATGTGTCATTTCTCGCTTCTGACGTGTCATTAAATAAGAAATAAGAACAGCATCAACAGAGACCAGGAGTCTTAATAAAAAATTATTTAAGAAAATAATAACCATATGTGTGTAAAATTCTTGTTGCAAGCATAGAAATCTGTTCCCTTTTACTATGTAAAGTATAGGAAAATTATATAATATTTTTAAACAGTTTTAAAAATAAATATTTAAAATCTTAAAAGACTCCTATGATTAAAATTCAAACATACAAAGAAAGGGCACAGAGATGTAACAAGGTGTTCGTGTTAAATTATTTTTAATAAATAAGTGACACATATTTTCCAACCATAGTAAACTGCACGCCGTCAAATTGTCGGACTTGCAACACAGTTCTGGTTGGCGTAGTAAATAGTAAAATCCACTCCCTCCCCCCTAATTAAATTGTTTCGATTTGATTTTGATGCACTGAGAATAAAATTTGTTAATTCTAAAAAATATTTAGTCCGATACGAGCAACTAAACATTTTAGCTAAATATTAGTTGGATTAATTAATTCTTGATTTAAAAAATTTAAAAGTTGACATGAATGCACTATACCTTTTTTAGTGCAACTTAATAATTGAAACAACTAATGTTTAGTTAACTAACTAACGTGTTTAGTTGCTCGTATCGGACTAAATATTTTTTGGGATTAACACATTTTTTTCTCAGCTTGCTAAGTATCCAAATAACTGTAAAGAAATTATTGCAAAAAATATGCTCAGCCAGGGTTCGAACCACCCTCGTTCCGTGAAAGGTTTTGTATCAATTCGACTACTGAGTCATGTGGTAATATTTATCGCAATAACCTATTATTAAACCTAATGAAATTGGAGAAAATACATTATTTCGCCTGCGTAAATAATAATCTATTACACAGGCCGACAAAATTTTGCGAAACTCCAAAACCTGAGACCAGACTATACTTTCCCAAAGGTTTTCGGTCCGCTGAATCCGAATCCGCCAGCGGAATTGCTCCATCACATCAGGTTTTCGAGATATCCTAACCTGAAAGTGCAAAAAACACAGTTTTTCGCTATATTCGGGGTTATATTAAACCGCGAATTAATTTTTCTCCACAAAACTCGTTACGGCATCTGAAAGTACTACTCTTTGCCTTCAAAATGCTTTTTGAATTTTTTAGATATCTTATTTCTTCTCGGAGATATCGTCCGTTGAAATTTTTTAGTTTGGCGTTTTCGTTACAACCTCCCTAACCTCGAAAAAAGTCTAAGATTTTCGAATTCGCCTTTTTTTTGGTCAATTAGGCAGACCACAGTTATGTATTCTTATGTTTTTGGAGTAGCTGAATTTGAAATTGCAGTCTGCTTACCCCATCGAGTCCCCCCCCCCCCATAGCTATGACTCGATGGAGTAAGCAGACTGCAATTTCAAATTCAGCTACTCCAAAAACATAAGAATACATAACTGTGGTCTGCCTAATTGACCAAAAAAAAGGCGAATTCGAAAATCTTAGACTTTTTTCAAAGTTAGGGAGGTTGTAACGAAAACGCCAAACTAAAAAATTTCAACGGACGATATCTCCGAGAAGAAATAAGATATCTGAAAAATTCAAAAAGCATTTTGAAGGCGAAGAGTAGTACTTTCAGATGCCGTAACGAGTTTTGTGGAGAAAAATTAATTCGCGGTTTAATATAACCCCGAATATAGCGAAAAACTGTGTTTTTTGCACTTTCAGGTTAGGATATCTCGAAAACCTGATGTGATGGAGCAATTCCGCTGGCGGATTCGGATTCAGCGGGCCGAAAACCTTTGGGAAAGTATAGTCTGGTCTCAGGTTTTTAAAAATGTCGGCCTGTGTTATTATTTATTATTTATTGTGTTACTTGTTTATTAAAAATAATTCAACACGAACCTTGTTACGGCTCTGTGCCCTTTCATTGTATGTATAAATATTTAACTTATAACTTATTATTTGTACATTTTAATATTTCAAATACATTCAGAAACATGTACTGTGATTAGCTTGCTAGATTATCTATGATTGGATCCAACATTTCTATCGCGGCAAACCAAATTTCTTACTGGCTCGGCGTTATTGGACAATCGCATAATATTGATACTGCATGTAGTTCAAGTAACGTTGCTATAGTGAAAGCTTACGAGCTGATTCGGTCCGGAGAGTGCGACGCGGCTATTATCGCTTCCGCCAATCTATGCCTCCATCCTCATGTACAATTTCAATTTTACCATCTAGGTATGTATTTATTATATCTTATTATATTGTATATTTATATATTGTATATTGTATGTTGGGTCATAAAAAATATTGATATATTTACTTATATCTTATTTATTTCCATTTTTACGTAAATTTCAGATTTTTTTATTTTGGTAACCATTGATCATACACGTATATTATGTCGTGTACTTGTTATATTAATACGATACGTTTTCTTTCATTTATGGTACAATATTTAACAAGAAAATATTTGTCTAACAAGATTAATTGTTTTTGTACTCTATTTTTAAACTCTATAACAAACATAACTTTCGCTCATCTTTTCTCTTGAAAATATTATTCATTTAGATTTTGAGGTATTGTTATGTACAAACTCCGGGATTTCTTTTTATTTTTCGGGAAACGGGAAAAGGGTAAAAAGTAAGGACATATGGTATACAGTATCTCACAAGTCATACCTAGACTAATTCTCTACATGTACCAACAGCTAGAAGATTATTTTGCTAAACTTTTGCAAAACAACCTGATCGTGGGGTCCACGGAATGTAATAAGATGAATAGTATTAATTAAAACCAAAATTGACATTAGAAAAAGTATGAGCAATGTTAACATTCCAGGCAAAAAAAATTTATTCTTTATTTTTTTACACTGAGAAAAAAATTGATTAAAATTAGAAAAATTTTGTTTCAGATACAAAAAATTATTTATTTGAATACTCCTAACCAAATATTTATTTAAAAGAAATTAATAAATTTTATTATTCGAAAAAAATGATTTCATTGGCGCACAGTTCAATTTTTTTTTACTTGAAAGTACACATGTAGGCTGAGCCCTTCCCTCGCATAAAAAACGAATCTAACTCCAAGCCTATTTCTAAAAATTTGAAATAAAAAATCAGCCTGATTGAGAAACGAACTATCTTTCGCAAAAAGGCCGCCGTTTTGCAAACAGGCTAGCCTTATTGCAAAAAGGCTGATTTCGCAAAAAAGCTGCGACATGTATAAATACACACAGAAATATTATTAGGCTACCCAGATCTAGCTTGGACCGTAAATGACAGTTTCTTCCACATTGCTATATTTATTTAATTATATTGCTTTTGTATCTAGTTCTAAACTCTACAACTAGCATTATTTCCGTGCATTTTTGTCTTTGAAGAAATTCAATAAGCAAAACAGTATTAATTCAAAATGAAATATTAGAGAGAGCATAAATAAGGGGAACACATTAGTCAAAGTAAAATTATTTGTATTTTTGTTTTGATTAATAGTGTAAAATTGAAATAATCGATATTAATATTTTAATGTATGTCTTCACTACTTTCTAAAATATAGATGTTTATATTCGCGTCTTTTATTAAAATAAAAATAAAATTTATTTTACTTATAATATTTATTTTGCCAGTGTTTATCCCGTATTTCTGCATTTTATAATGATATCAAAACTAGAAAAATTTTGTTTATTAGTATCAATTTCTTTCAGGGGTTTTGTCTTCTAACGGTTACTGTAAACCCTTTGACGAGGAAGGCGCCGGATATATGCGTAGCGATACGGTTGCGGTAGTATATCTGCAAAAGGCAAAAAATGCAAGAAGAATATATGCGACCGTCGTACACAGTAAAATGAATTGCGATGGTTTTAAAGAAGAAGGTATTACCTTTCCATCAGTCGAGAAGCAGAAAATATTGTTGAATGAATTTTACGAGGAATGTGAAATCATGCCCAGTGAGTTATCTTACATGGAGGCTCATGCAACTGGTACTCTTGCCGGTGATCCCGTTGAAGTTATGTCTATTGACCAGACTTTATGCGCCAAAAGAAACACTCCTTTATTGATGGGCTCGGTAAAATCGAATCTTGGACATTCCGAACCTGCCAGTGGCCTTTGTCAAATCGCAAAGGTACATTTGTAATAAAATGATTTAACACTGACTTTGCTCAAAATATGATTATAGCAATTTATATTTCCTTATATTGTTATAACTATAATACATACGTATATATTACATTTTTATAAAATAATTAGCAGTATAATTACTATAATTATACTGCTAATAAAAAGATGTGATTTTTTTAAAAGGTATTATTAGCGATGGAAATTGGCACAATATTGCCTACTATACACTTCAAGCGTCCGCGGAAAGAGTTAACTGCTATTATCGAAGGAAGAATAAAGATTGTCACTGAACCAACAGAATGGGAGGGTGGTTATGTAGCTGTCAATTCTTTTGGATTTGGAGGGGCTAATAGCCACATATTATTAAAATCAAATCCTAAACAAAAAATCAACAATGGAGCTCCGAATGATGACTTATCTAGGCTTGTAGCTGTATCTGGTCGTACGGAGGAAGCAGTTAAAATAATTTTTGATTACGTAAGCGTAAGCAAATATTGTAACGGCTTACTTGATTTATTTCAGCAATGGCTTCTGATAACATTTACTTTTTTATTACCACGTAAATATAATAAACCTAAAATAAATTTAAATATATATTTATAAGGGATCTAAAAAAATAATTTCGCATACCTACATAATAAAGTATACATTTTTTAAATTATTTCAAATCTGCGCAAAAAAGAAAAATCAATGTGTTTTGTTCAATATATTAAATAATAATATTGAATATTAAATATTAAATTATTAAATAATAATAATATATTATTAGCAAGACATTCTTTGCAAAATTAAATCGTATTATTTTTTTCTCTTTTATGTAAAATTATTCCAAGAAGGATAAGGTGAATATTATTAGATATGTAAAGGGGGGGGAGGGTTCCCTGTATAAAAAATTTAAATATATAATCTGGCCATAAGAAATAAACGCGATATTTTTATCACAAAGTACAATCAATAAAATTACGTACGTCTCAACCCTTTTTTGTCATCTTCAACGCATTATCCTAATATTAAAGTAAACTACAGTTATTATAAATAGACGAAACCTGATTAAACCACATACATCAAGTCAAATTGATATCATTAATTCTCACAATAACCGTTGGGCAGATACACACTCCGAAATACTCCCAAGCATTCTCGTGTGTCTTATTCCTAGTTAGAGAGCCAAGAAATTCGAGATAGCAACTTACAAAAATGGATGTCGTTTAGTTACAACCAATTAGCAGTGCTAGTCACATTGTGCACAAAATTATAATAAGCGGTGGATTAAAATGTGTCTGGGAAACGTTCAGAACAGTGACACATCTATTCTAGCAATGTTAACGCGATTTATAAGGGGGGGGGGGGTAAGATAAAACACAAACAATAGTGTGGATTTAAAGTTTCGAAAGACTCTCAATAACATTTATATATGTTCAGATAAATTTTCTGTATCTACAAATTCGAGCCATTTCTTCTAATATCTTCTAATATCAATTATTTCAGAAATTAAACGCTTGTTTAAAAGCGGTTCTTTATCTAAAATTTCCACTTCATTCCAATTAAAGTCATAATTGCATTCCAATCTGTGATTCGTCAAAACAGAATGACCATTAGTGTTTCTTCTAATATAAGATTTATGTTCTTTAACTCTCGTTTGTAATTGTCTACCCGTCTGGCCAACATAAGATGCCTCATATTCATTACAACTGATTTTACATACAATCTTACTGCACAAAGAATTAGGAAGAACATCTTTGTGTACTTTGATAAAGCTACCCAATTTATTGAGACTGACATACAAGAGCTTAACTTTTAAATCTTTAGTTATGTTCTTATATTTTCTTATATTTTTCAGTTCTTATATTTTTCAGTTATTGTAGGAAAGATATCGTAAAAACGCAGTAATATTATCTTTTTGCTTTTTATCTATCTCAAGATGCAGATTGACAAAAAGAAATTTAAGCCGTTCATGCATGATCTTAAAAATAAGCACTAACGGATAGCAGTTATTTAATAAAATTCAAATTACTAATTCAAGATTATTTTTCTTGAAATTTAGGATGTGACGACCAAAAGACTCTATCTGTTAGACTAATTACCGTACCTTTTTTCTGGCAAAGAGGGTGTTGAGACAAGAAATTTAAATATCTTCCAGAGAACGTTGGTTTGTGAAACCAATCGAATAGTAAATGGTTTCCTGTACGTATCATAGTAATCTCCTAAAAATTTAACTTGTCATCCGCGCTGACCTCCATAATGAATCTTGCAATCTAGGATGAAATAAATTGAAAACTTCTAAAGTATGAGTACATCTGGTGGAAGGCACTGCCATTGCAATATCATCAACATATCTTGTATAGAACGATAAAGTGAAATTTAAGTTTATCATGACTTTACATTATGCATTTCATCTGAAAATAGATGTTATTTGCTCCGAATGTTTCATACAGGTATTTCCGAAGTTCTAACGATCCATAATGACAAAGAACATAACACTCTATCTCAAATTTCCTGGCTCTTTAACTAGAAATAAAACACACGAGAATGCTTGGGAGTATGCATCTACCCAAACGGTTATTGTGAGAATTAATGATAATATTAATTTGACTTGATGTATGCGGTTTAATCAGGTTTCGTATATTTATAATGACTGTAGCTTACTTTAATGTTAGGATATGCGCTGAAGATGACCCAAAAAAAGGATCAAAACGTACATAATTTTATTGACTGTACTTTCTGGTAGACCTATATAATAAATTTAAGCGTAAAAACATCGTGCTTGTCTCTTATTGCTAGATTATATATTTCAATGAATATTATTGTTACTGAATGCAGGTGCGGAGTCGATCAATAGATGCAGAATTTATATCTCTTTTACATCATATTCATGATGATAATATAGAAGGTCACCTTTATAGAGGGTATATGATAACTGGATCCAAAATATCTCATAATACAATTAATAAAATAGAACATACTCCATATATCAGAAGACCGATTTGTTTTATATTTTCTGGACTAGGATCTCAATGCTTTGGAATGAGTAAGGAAATATATTATTATAAACTACTTTAATCTTAAGGATATACGTAAAATATAAAAATATCAATAATCTTTTATAATTATTCAGAAAAGCAGTATGATCATGATCTCAACATGTTCTTAACATGTTTTCGAACTTGAAATATTGCATAAAGTTTTATTTATTGCCTTCTATTTATTAAAAATTTAATTTATAAAATTTAACAAGTAAATTTAATTCTGTCAGAATAAATGTTACAACATGGCGAAAAGCTAGGTTTCTTTCTTGCATATCCTTCTCGATTACATTCAATACTAAATGGCGTGTGTGTACATGTTTGCGTGTGTATATACTATAAATACGCAGATGCATATACACAATATCTGTATATTAAAATTTTAAAACTTTATTAATATTTTAATAGGTCGCGCTCTAATGAAATTATCAGTGTTTGCCAAGGCAATCCAGAAATGTGATATTGTTCTAAGACCTTACGGAATATTACTTACAGATATTTTAACAAGTAATAATAAAAATATTTTTGATAATATCATTAATTTATTATTGGGTCTCATTGGACTACAAGTAAGAAAAAGACTTTCTTTTTAACTTTATATAAATGTATTTTATATGGGGTGTCCCATGGGATTGTGTTGAAACCAATCAGCTGTCATTTGCGAATGCATGTAGTTATTGACATGGCTAAAGCTGCGTTGAAAAAAGGAAAATCTGCAATTTTGAATGGGTATAAATTGAATTGAACAGAACGTTTGCATATAAGTTGAGTAAACTAGTGATAAATATTTTCGAAGTGCGCACTATTTGAACCGGTACAGAATTCAATTCTTTTACGAAAACTCGTAAAAACTTTCTCTAACATATCGTCTTTTATGTTGTTGACAACTTTTTTAATCGCTGCAACTAAATCTGGAACTGTTTCCGGGTTTCCAGAATAATGCAGACGGGCCTGGCAGATCATGTCTACGGTCTTTAATTGTTCCATATTGCATGAAATTATCGATAATTCTGTCAAAAACAACACAAAAATTGATTTTAATGGAGATTTATTGCCGAAAAATGAAGTAATGTAACGCATAAATTTAAATAAATGATAAATTCTAACCTCTTAGGTGTCGTTTCGCTCGTAACTTTATGCGTTCCGTACTTAGAACGAAACCCCTTAAAAGCACTGCTATATATTTTTCCTCTAGAAAAGAAGCACTCGATGAGGTAAACCTTTTCTTCCGTAGTTAAATTATTCATTTTGACGTGCTCGAACTTGCTTCTACCACAGCCAAAATAAAATTGCGAACCTTCAAATAGTCGATCGTTAACTGTAAGACCCTATCTGAAGTCACGGAGGAGCGTACCAACTCTACAGTTTCAACACAGTCCCATGGGACACATATACCATATATCAAAGACAATTAAATATTTACTTTATAATTCTAATCTTTATATTTAAACTAAATGGGAAAGTATTTCTTTTATATGTGTTACAGATTGGATTGGTCGATCTTTTAACATCTATTGGTATCGTCCCCGATTTTATAATCGGTCATTCCATTGGTGAACTACTCTGTGGATATGCCGATGGATGTTTAACGGCCGAAGAAACGATTCTGTCGGCATATTTCATCAGTTTAGCACTTCATGAGTCGAAAATAATTAATGGCTCCATGGCTGAAATTAATCTTGATTTTGAAACCATAAAAGTTATGTGTCCTTCAGATATCGATATAGCTTGTTACAATAGTTCTTCTAATTTTATTGTGAGCGGACCAAAAAATTCTATAGAAGCATTTCTCACCAAACTGCAGGTATACTAATGTTTATAAACAACATAATATTATCTGCTTAGTTTCTTTAAATCGTTTTATTATAATACCTATAATTTTATTAGGCTAACCAAATGACAATTATTATTTACAATTTTCTTCTCATACTTTTAGGCTGATAATATTTCTGTAAAAAGGATTCTTTGTGGTAATATACCTTTTCATAGTCGTTACATCAAACCTGCTGTAGCTAAGTCCGAAATATACTTGAACCAAATATTACCACAGAAAAGATTTCGCAGCTCAAAATGGTTAACAACAACCGCTCACGAGTATTCCAACACACTTCTGCCTTTATGTTCAAAATATTATACACATTATCTGTTATCCTCGGTGTTATTCGCAAAGACGATGCGTTCGATTCCAAAAAATGCAGTGACGATTGAGATATCTCCTCAGAATATTCTTCAATACATTTTAAACAACTATTTATGCTCTACAGTAACAAATGTAGCGTTATATGAACGTACCAAGGATCATAGTGGTGAGATATTTTTAGAATCAATCGGAAAACTCTATAATGCAGGATTGCAGCCACAGATTGCAAATCTCTATCCGATAGTAAAATTTCCAGTAAGCCGTGGTACCCCAATGACTTCTCCTCTCATAAGGTATACATATTTTGCGTTTATGTTCAAATGGAAAATATCTGAATAACGGAAACTTTCATGAGCTTTACTTTAAAGCATTAAAGTAAAATTAAAAGATTATATTTAACAAACAACATAATATTGAATTACGTGTCTGTTTTTTTTTCCGAGTGATGTAGATAAGAAATTTGTTTTTTATTGATACACTGAACTGTGAGTGCATTAGAATTTTCCTTCTTGCTTTCGCCAAATTTTAAACATATGCCTATATTTTATTTTAAATACAGAAAACGTATTACCTCTAGTTCAGATATACAAAAACAGACTTTTAGTACTTTAGGTGGAAAGTTGAAAACCCATATGTGTAGAATTGTAGAAGATTATGTTTTATTTATGAAACTTATTTATTAATAATTTTTTAATAAATAATGAGCGTCGGCTATAGTCGGCGATTTTAATCTCTAAGAATGCGTTCGCTGAGCGCGCTATTAGCGCTATTGCATGCAATCTTTATTGCTCATTAGGTGTAAAACAAGGACAAAATGACGCAATGGCGCTATAATAGAGTGCTCCGCAAACGCATCCTAAATCTCATAGAGTGGTTTCGCCACTAATACTATTAGAGTGATTGCGATAAGTCACTCCAAAAGAGAAGGTTATCACTCTAATTTGACTAAATACGGGCACTTATAAGTGAAGTGAATTTTTACTCAAATTTAGAGCGACTACTCCATCGGTGTGATTTAATCTCTAAAGTTATAGTAAATCACGATTCACTAAAGATCGATTGATAAATGACTCTAACAGAGTTAAATTTTCCTCAAAATTGTAGAGTAACATAATTCACTATGGGCAATGATCTACTGCACTCGAAAAGATTGCCTTTCACTCAAACAGAAGTGCGATTTCACTCCAACTTATACAGCGCAATTTTATTCTTTCTTAGAGTGGCGAATTACTTGAAGTGCACAGGTTCAATTTTCACTTTTCGTTACACTTGTATTTCTCTCGTTTGAGTGATATTTCACTTTTCGACTTTTAGAGAGTAATTTTTTGAAATATTACGATTGGTATGACGATTACGATAATGGCCCTTTGATTTGACGATGGTTTCTAGTATTTTTTACGCTGAACAAGAAATTATACAGGTCTTATAAGGCTAACTGCTTTAGTTTTCGACATATAAAGTGTTAAAATTAAAAATAAAAGGACGATTACGATTACTTTGGTCCCTTGAAACGTGTAGTTTTCGGAGGCATTTTTGGCGAGAAACATGGAAAAAATAGTAAAAAAATTCTATGATCAATATTTGTCTCTACTTCCAAATTTTAATTTTAGGTTTTTAGAAATAGGTTTTGAGTTAGATTAGTTTTGTATGCCGGGGAAGGGCTCCGCCGCAGGCGGATTACGATTTACGTTCAAAAATCATAAACAACACAAGACATTAGGACGAGGTCCACTCCACCCCACCCCTGGCTTGATTATAAGGCGAAACAAGGTCTATTATTGTACGGTTCAAGTTTTCAACTTTCTCTGCGAACCGAGGTCCACCCCTACCCACTTCCGCCTACATGTGTGCTGTCTACACATATACAATTGAAGTATTAATTTTTAATTTATATTTATTTATTTTTAACTTTAACACTGTATATCTTGAAAACTAAAGCAGTTAGTCCTATAAGACCTATATAATTTTTTTGTTTAGCGTAAAAAATACTACCAGAAACCATCGTCAAATAAAGTGGACACAGTTATCGTAATCGTCCCCGATTGCAGTTGACAACATATATGAAAGTTCAAATTATCGGAAGGCGGTCTTTTTTGAGCAATTTTAGCCAAATAATACTCTATCGTTCTACTTATCTTAACAATAAATATACTTACATGTATCACATGCTTATAAAGAGCAAAGGCGAATTTAAGAAATATTAAGATCTCAGTAAATTTTACATGATTTCGATAATAAATAAACAATGACATTTATAAGTGAATTACATAATACATTTTAATGATGTTTGTAGATGGAATCATTCCGAAGACTTTTACGTATTTCAATATACTCATCAAAAAGTAATTTTCAAAAGAGAAATGGTTATCAGCATTAATATAACTGATGAGGCATTCATATATTTAACGGGCCATATGGTAGATAACAAAATTTTATTTCCGGCTATGGGATATCTTTTTTGTCTCTGGGAGATGATAGCATCGTTGAATAAACAAGAGTATACCAATGTACCAATCGTATTTGAGGACGTAAATTTTACTCGTGCTACAGTACTATCACAACAAAATGAGATTGAATTAACCTTTTCGATCCAAGAAGGTAATATTATTACATAGATTAACTACGTAGTTAATTTTCTTATGTGAATATTGGATTTTAAGATTCGTACCACTTTTACGATGCAATATTTCTATTCTATAATTAAAGTAAAGTAAAAAATATACGGATGAGAATAATTAAATCAAATACGGAATCTCTTATTTTACGAATAAATTGCTTTATGTAAGATAACTAATCCCAAATTGATATATTCATTTCATATTGATATATCTCTCTTTCACTTAATTTATTACAACATTTTATGTTTAAAGAATTTATATCTATATCTAGGTACCAACAGGTTTGAAATAACCGAAGGAGATAACACTGTTGTTACTGGAATATTACGAATTCCAACTAATATTGAAAATGAAAAAATATCTGCTAATCTTGCTGAATGTGTCGATGATGAAGAAGAAATGAGTACAAAAGACATCTACAAGGAATTAAGGCTTCGTGGTTATCAATACACCGGCGTATTTCGTGGATTAAAAAGTGCATCGGTTTCGGGATCAAACGGCCATATCATATGGACATCTAACTGGGTGGCATTTATGGACAGTATGTTACAAATGATGATATTAGGACAGAAGTCAAGAAGTCTTTTTGTTCCAACAAGAATTCGCAAACTGACAATCGATCCGAACTATCACGTACAGCTAATTCAAGATTATCCAGTTGAAGAAAGGCGTAAGTAAAATAAGTAATACAGTGTGGCTAAGTGTCTGATAAATCATGAATTTCGTTTGCTACGTTACAGAATTCTCTGTTCGTCATTACAAGTCTCTAGACGCTATAATATCTGGAGGAATAGAAATTTGTGGCATTGTGGCTACACCTATATCTCGCCGGCAAAAAGCAGTCAATCCCGTTCTTGAAGAATACAAATTTGTTGCTCATCGTGATTTAGGAACTATGTCGTTACAAGATGCAATTAGAATGTCAACGCACATTGCACTCGAATGTTACAATAACATAAATGTTAAAATTATCGAATTTATCGGTGATAATGACAAAGTGACATCAGAAGATTTAAATTCTCCACTTGTTAATGAAATCTTAAATGATTTACCTCAGATTCGACATAACACCAGACTCGTGACGACTCACGAGAAATTCCCAAATATATCTTTGCCCGACAACGTTTCTACAACAGAAATTACTAAGTTGTCGAAGGACGAGAATTGTTTGATAGTCCTTGGTTTCGATATTTTGACAAAAAATAGCAAAATATTATATAAGCAGTTGCTGTCTCTGTTAATGCCACAGGGTTTTCTACTGACTTTGGAGGAATCCGGTGCGGTCTACGATTATTCATGTCTGAAAACGTATGAGTTGGATATCATACTGGAAAAACAAATAAATGACAAGAAGCTTTTGTTATTAAGAAAATCGCGAAATATTGCGAGAAACCAGCGAATTGTACATGTAAACAATTACGATTTTTCATGGGTAGATGAACTGAAATCAATCATGAATGTGCAAAGCGAGACTGGTGTAAATACGGAGATAATTCTTGTCTCGGAAGAAGACTTCGAATGCGGGCTACTCGGTTTTATTAATTGTTTGCGAAAAGAACCAGGCGGCGAAATAATTAGAAGCGTATTTATTCAAGATGACAAAACGCCTACATTTTCTTTGCAAGAACCATTGTACACGAAGCAGCTACAGTTGGACCTACCCATCAACGTTATACGTTCCGGTAACGTTTGGGGATCATACAGGCATTTACCATTACCATCGTTGGAATCAAAACTTGTTCAGAGCGCTTACGTTACGCAGATGGTATGTTAAGGTGTTCTATTACATTTTATTATAAATAATAATAATTAATGTTTACTTATAACAGGTACAAGGAGATCTGAGTACTCTCTGCTGGGCACAGAGCAGAATGTCTCACATTAACCATGAAAACCTCGTTGATGTAATTTATACGTCTGTTAATTTTAAAGATATCATGATAGCTACTGGCAGACTCAACGCTGAAACGTTCGAACGCGGTAACGATTGTTTTATTGGCTTGGAATTTGTTGGTTTCAATA
The DNA here is from genome assembly GCF_030848795.1 of Temnothorax nylanderi. Lineage (NCBI taxonomy): Eukaryota > Metazoa > Arthropoda > Insecta > Hymenoptera > Formicidae > Temnothorax > Temnothorax nylanderi. The sequence continues at coordinate 50,229 of NW_027249874.1, forward strand.
CGCATAAGCAGAGGATAATGGGATTATGTTCACACGGGTAAAATATAGAGTATATCAATACATATGCGATAAAAAGAACTTTTTGCAATTGACAGTATTAATTTCTATTTTATATGAGTATCATTAATTAGTATTAATAACGTTTTAATTTAAGTAACATTAACTTAAATTTAATATTAAATTAAAAATATGCAAGATGTACATTATTTTAAAGTAACGTTTAGATAAATAAACACATTTTTAAAATTTTTATGTAAAGAGGAATGACGAACATTCTCGTGGCTGATAAATATCTCAGTTGGATTATACCTGACAAATGGACAATGGAAGATGCAGCAACGGTTCCGTGTGTGTACAGTACGTGCTACTATGCTTTGTACATAAAGGGTAAAATGAAAAAAGGAGACAAAGTCTTGATTCATTCTGGTACTGGAGGTATTGGTCAAGCTGCCATTCATCTTGCGCTTTACGAAGGTTGCGAAGTGTTTACGACAGTTGGAACTGTCGAGAAACGGCAATTTATAAGAGAAACGTTTCCCTCTATTCCCGAGGATAATATTGGAAACTCTCGAGATACAAGCTTTGAACAAATGATTATACAGCGTACAAGAGGTCGTGGAGTGGATATCGTATTGAATTCCTTAGCCGAAGAAAAATTACAAGCATCTGTTCGCTGTTTAGCAAATGGTGGTCGTTTTCTGGAAATTGGAAAATTTGATATGGTTTCCAATAATTCTTTGGATATATCTATCTTTTCTAAAGATATCAGTTTTTATGGTATTTTATTAGATAAATTATTATATTCAAACACAGAACAAAAGTCAAAGTTGTGGAAGATAATAACAGAAGGTTTAAAAAACGGTGCTATTAAACCGCTGTGCAGAAGAGTCTTCGAAAGAAATGAAATAGAAGCTGCCTTTAGATATATGGCCGCTGGAAAACATATTGGCAAGGTACAATTATTTCTTTATATATACAGAAATATGTAATTATGATACAAAATATTTTATTATCTCAAATTAGAAACATTCTTTTGTTTTTCTAATTAATGGTAGCAACAAATGTAGGTTTATTTAAATTATATTTAATCACGAAACTTCTTGTATTTATATTAATAAATAACATTAATTATTTACTTTTTTACTATTTACTATTATTTAAGAATACATAAACATAGTTTTGTTTGCTCTTAAGGCCATCGCACACAAAATGCATAGCTTAGCATAAGCGTAGCATAAGACCGCTAAACCACGAGCATCCAGCATAATGTCACCATATCGATTTACATAAGATGTTCATTGGTCCAGCGGTCTTATGCTATGCTTATGCAGCCTATGCAATTTTTATGTGCGATGGCCTTTACTCTTACTCCGTATTTTTGTTGTTTACATAAACGTAGCTTATTTGTTTGCTCCTATTTCTAAATATTGTAGATAAATGTCATTCCTCGCAATAGTAAAATTAAATCATAAAACGCAATGTTAAAATTAATAATAAAATTAATGATAAAATACAAAACAATATCAATAATAAAATAAAAGATAAAACTTTCGTTATTTATAATTTATCACTTTATAGTAACGATTGTTTCTTAACTGTTTATTTGCAGATAATAATAAGAGTTCGTAAAGAGAAAGAGCCTTTGGATGCTCCGCTACTCGCTCATCCACGATATCATTGTCTGGATCATAAATCCTATGTTATTTTGGGTGGACTAGGCGGTTTTGGTTTAGAGCTAGCAGATTGGTTGACTCTTCGAGGTGCAAAAAATCTGGTTTTGACATCACGATCCGGGATTAGAAGAGGTTATCAGCAATCAAGAATGAAGCTATGGCGATCTTACGGTGTAAATGTACAGATCGTTACAGTCGATAATAATTTGAAACATGAAGACTGTGAATCTATATTAAAATTTGCTGAGAGGAGAGCACCAGTGGATGCCATATTTAATCTAGCAGTTGTTTTAAAAGACTGTATGTTTCAAAATCAATCACCGCAAACGTTCGAGGATTCATTTAAATCAAAAGCATGGATGACGAAAAAAATGGACGAATTGTCGAGGAAGGTCTGTCCACAACTTCGACATTTTGTCGTTTTTTCTTCCGTCTCGTGTGGAAGAGGAAACGCAGGCCAAACGAATTATGGTATGGCTAATTCCGTGATGGAGAGAATCTGTGAGAAGAGGATGGAAGAAGGATTACATGGTTTAGCAATACAGTGGGGTGCTATTGGTGATGTCGGACTCGTAGCAGATATGCAAGAAGAAAATAAGGAATTGGTTATTGGAGGTACATTGCAACAACGAATATCTTCCTGTTTGGATACATTAGAAGTATTCCTGCTACAAAACCGACCTATCGTAAGCAGTATAGTTGTTGCTGAAAAAGCAAAAATTGGCGAATCAATGAATGTTTCTGAAACGGTTGCTTATATTATGGGTAAGCAGTTTTAAATATACAAATAAACTAGACGATGAAAAAAACTAAATATAATGCCATAAAAAAAGAAGTAAAATTAAAATGTCATTCCAAGTATAATATTTATTAGAATAAGTAATATCTCGAAAAATAAATTTCATGCTCAAAATTGAATTTAAAGGAATACGTATATGTTTTGGAAAACTCTCACAATCGCAATAGACTTAACCCATTAAGTCCTAGAAGACCCCTACGTACTTTCCTATTTTTAATAAAATAATAAAATACTTTGTAACTCGAATTCTAACCAAAATTTTTAGACCGCAATTGGTATATGGGAGTAAAAATAATTGCTTTTTTCGAAAATCTAGTCGGTAATAGGGTGGTATATCTAAAAAAAAAATAAAAATAAAAATAAAAATAAATGTAAAAAAGTAAGTAATCCTTGCGTTCTTACTCATATTCTTATTATACTCTTACAAATATTTAATGACATACATTGATCATCCACGTCTGACGCAATTTTAGCAATATTAGGGAGACCTCGGTTCGCAAAGTTTGTGGAAAGTTGAAAATCCGAACCATACAATGCTGTTTAGAGAACCATTCACACGAAGCGAGGTCCATCCCACTCTACCTTTACTTACAAAGCAAAAAGAGGTCTAGCATTTTACGGTTCGGGTTTTCCTTTCCACGTGAACCGAGGTCCACCCCCCCTCACCCTTGCCACGGAGAGGGGTGTAACCTCTTCTCCGACTACGTGTGTACTGTCTGTACACTGCACATATCAGCAAATTATTTCCCTTAGTACTGACACAAACTGTTATTTCTCAGTTATATTTGTTAATAACTTTTTAATAAATAACAAGCAACGGCTAAAATTTTTTGAAAGTTACTCAGGAGAGTGACTTCTATAATATATGTCAAAATCAAGGTCATAGAAGGTAGTCCCCTATTCGGTATATTTACCTAGAATTTATTTAAATGTATAATTCTGACTTTATTTTAAAATAGGATTGAAGAACATAAACACGGTGCCACCAAACGTACCACTGGTCGAAATGGGTATGGATTCAATGATGGCAGTTGAAATTAAGCAAACGTTGGAAAGAGAGTTTGATATTTCCTTGACAGCGCAAGATATTAGAACTCTAAATTTTGCTAAACTTAAACAAATGACAAATACAACTGAACAAGGAAAGACACACAATACAAACAAAATTAGTGAAGATTTTGACGTGTTGGTTCGAAAAATAAAAGATTCAGACTTTGTTCCAGATATTCTTGTAGAACTTGTTACAAAGAAGGAGGTTGATCGAGGCAATATATTTCTCTTGCCAGGAATCGAAGGATGTTCAAGTGTATATAAGTTTATAGCATCAGGTATTAAATCTTCGGCAACGTGTTTGCAACATGGTGTACTTAATATTCCCGACGAAAATCATTCAGTGATGAAATCAGCCGCTTATTTGCTGCCTGTAAGAAGATTAAAGTTAATTAAAATATTTTTTTGATTATTTTTTAAAATAATTTATATATATAAGCAATATCTAATTATAAGTCTTTTATATTACTACAGCTTACATAAACATTCATATTTATTTTCTTAGCATATATTGAAGAAAATGAAAGATCAAAGGAAATTTCTCATAGTGGGTTATTCGTTTGGATCCTTAATTGCCATCGAATTAGCAAGATTATTAGAAGCTAATGATTTCTCAGGACGGTTAATACTAATAGACGGAGCTCCTGACCAAATGAAAACTATGGTTAATCAATATTTTTACTGTGCTTCACTAGAAGAGTTACAAAATACAGTTTTACTTGGTTTATTAGAAATGTACGCTACAATTAACAAGGAAACGGTTAGTAAATTTTAAAAAATATATTTTGATTTTTTATTGTAAAAATTACTTATGTAATTTTAATCTTATACAAATTTAAATAAAATGAGGTTGTTCGTTTGTCGTTGTTTGAAGCTATAACATTATCACAATTAAGTGACAGTTTTACAATATGACTCTCTACATAGAACACCAAGTCTTCGCATCATAATTCTTATTTTGCTCTTCGACTTTTATTATTAGTATTTGCGTTTTTTACTTTTATCTTTTTGTTTATCGCTCTTTATATGCTATCTTAACTTATTACACTGAAGATAGTTTGATGACAGACTAAAACGTATGTTAAAGTATTATTGTAATCAAAAATTGCAATACTCTGTTGTGGTTCTTTTATGACGTTTTTTTATGTGGAGATTTAGGAATTTTAATAAAATAAACAAGGATAACAATTAACAGATTTTACCCTTGTTCGAGAATTCAATAAATCTTTTGTATTACTGATGAAACGCAGATGTTATTTTAGTACATATTTATTATTATTAAACATACACAATTCAAAATTTTCTTATTTACAGCTTGGATTAGAGTTGAATAAATGTAACACGGTAGAGGAAAAATTAAAAATATTTCATGCTTACTTCCCAAACGATGTAAATGTATTGACCATCGAAAATCAAAAACTGATATACTTCACCATTTACAATCATATAGTCGCTATACAGGATTATGATATTTCTTCATTACCTCGTCTTAAATCACCCATAACGTTGCTAAAACCCACTTTTTCGAGTGCCCTTTATACTGAAGAGGATTATGGTCTACATAAGGTAAATCTAATTTGGTTATAGATATTTTTGAAATAAAACTACAATTTTTTAAAAATAACAAAAAGTTTTGTAACAAGAATATAATTTATTTTTAGGTTACCGAAGGTAAAGTGCAAATTCATTATGTGGAAGGTAATCATATCACAATGATGGACAACGACAAAATCATATCAGCTATTAACGAAGAATGAATAGAAGATAATTTAAAACAATAAATGTATACTTTATTAGGACGTAGTAACATAATATATATTTTGTTAAATATATATTAGTAACATAATATATATTTTGTTAAATATATATTATGTTACTACGTGTCCAAATAAAGTATACATTTATTGTTTTAAATTATCTTCGTTAAAATATTATCTTTGTTAAAATATTATACACATGATATACCTATATAATATATATGTAGTAACAAGAAGGGGTACGTGGAAGGGCTAGGAGGAGGGGAGGAGGGAGGTATGATTGAGGAGAAAATGAGAGAGAATGAGTGGTATGCCGAAGAGAGGGGGGGGGGGGGGTAAAAGTAGTGCAATCGGAAATTTGAAGGCAAGAGGAAACGGAAGTCCCTCTGCGGAGAGGGTGTGTGTGTGTGCGCGGCGGGTGTGGGTGTAGGCGGATGCAGAGGAAGAAGCTCACAACCACACCACATCTACTTAACCTAGTGGTAACTTACGTTAGGATAAGAGATATGTATAAAATTTATGTATGCGGATAAGCGAGGTGTTGGTTGTAAAGGTTTGGGACCGTTCCTTGAAAAACGCCTTTCAAACCCTGCGGGGATAAGAAATAAACCATACATACATACATATATACATGTAGTAAATTAGTAAAATACAAATTTTTTAATTTGTGTTCGAGAGCACGCGGTAGCGCAAGATAGCGCGAGGTAACCGAACGACCACAAAAAAACAGCAAGTACAGAAATACAATAAAGCACAATATATTTAAAGTCTGAACGTATGTACAATTATTTATAGAATAGTTAAGTGCCGTGAGTGGTAGCGCGCACATTGCAGAAGCTATCACAGCGAAAAGCAGCGAAGTTAACAGCACAAGCTGATTTGAGATTGAAAGCGGATTGCGAGTTATTTTCAAGCGGTTGCGCGAGCGGTGATACAAAGTGTACTGAGCGGAAGAACTTCGAAAAGAGAGAGCCTCCTCGACACAGCGGCAAACCTTTATTATCTCCGAGACGAGGCTCTCTCCGGGCTAATCACCAATAAATTTATCGCGTTTTAAAAACGTTGAAGGATATTCGAGGACTCAGTGTGCGATTGGTGGCCAAGGGCCACCCGCGGAAACGTTCGCGCCTGACATGCGCGGAGCTCGGATTTCGGAATAGTCCGAGATCTGGTATAAGAAATTTATTCCCTCATTTGTTATTTATGAATAATAAAAAATATATGCTAGATAACATATACATTGATACATCGCAAATAGGTTGCCGAGCTAAATCGCCTTGGGATAATGTTAAATAATTAAATTTTTAATTAAATTTATTCGATCAACTTCCTCGATTGGTTGTTTATAAAAATTGTGCATTAGTTGAGAGAATATACCCGAAGGAATTGGAAAAATAAAGGTTGCCTACTTTCCCCTCTGCGCAGCTGTGGAGTTGCCAGGTATAAACAGCTAGGTGAGTAAGCGTTATTAATATACCCTCATCAGTTATTTAATCAAATTATTATATCAAATAAAAGCTTATTTAATTCACAATCCAACCGTATTAGGTTGCTTTATCAAAAAGTTGATTGCATCATGGTTGCCTAGATTTTAGATGTAAAGTTTTCAGCGCGAGCGTTGAGATGACAGAGTAGCGTTGCGCGCGCAACTCTATGCGACAGAAAAAGATGAAGCGAGTTCTTTTTAAAGAAGATTTTTCCGATAGCGTAAGCGCGTTCCATTGATCAAATACTGGATTCAAGTCAGATTAAATATTAACAACGATATAAAATTTTTTTCACTCACATTTATTTATCAGCGATTATACATTATTATGAAATAATAAGTTTTTATGTTTAAAATGTACATCTTTCAAAAGGATATTTTTCCGATCGTGTAAGTGCGGATTAAATACTAGTAAAAGTCAGATAGAATACCACATAATGATATCAACATTTTTTTGTTATCACATAAATTATGTCACTACATAGTGACTTAATTTTAACAGTGGTCTGGTTTGAATCATCAGAAGAAATATCTGGTCCTCCGATTAAATGGCGCATAAACTCATATAGTTGCTCTGGAATCTCGCATTCTCCGTTCATCACATCATCTACTGTTAAACGACTTGGCAGCTTTCGGCTGGGCATACTTTTAACACAGTGTCTCAAATCATACGCCACTTCTTGAAACCTAGTGTCCTCTTTTTCTTCTAGTTTTGCAGCTTCACTTGCCAGTGTTGATATGTCCATATCATTAAGATAAATAATCTTTTTGTTATGAGGTCCAGTAGATGTCTCAATTGTGAGACGGTCACCAAAAAATTTTGATATTTTTTTTTCAAGATATTCACTCCGATAAAGCGAAAAATCTTCAGTGCGATCCTTGCCCGCTGCAAACTCCAACAACAAAGCTTTATACCGGGATAATAGTTGCGTGACGTACATTACTTTATGGTTGTTGATGATCTCTTGCTCTATAAATGTTGCAAGAGAGTTAAACGCTAACTTGTGTATCTCTCAGTCTTCATGCCAATTGGAATAAGCGTGTTCTTCAGTTTGGCGTTTCATTCGTACTTGATATGCTGAGAAACAAGTTGGATGATACGCGACAATTTGATTCTCAAGTTTATTAAGTACCTCAGAATCATCCAATGTTGACGCAATTTTTTTAAGCTGGGTAACAGTTGCTTCGGACTTCGGAAATATTACGTTAACCCTTCGCTGACCAGTTTTCTTTTGTGTACAATTGCAAAATAAGCAAGCCACTTCTTTATTCGTTGTGGTACACGATGGCCGCGATGAGGAAGCTTCAGCAGATGCGGCATCAACACCGGGCTCCAAGCGTGATGAGGCCCCACCTAATATTACTGAATCACTCAGTGCTGTTTGGTCAGGTGTCATTGATGGGGAATAAAAATCTACCCCGCTTGACGATACATCACACGGTACCTAAAACAAATATTTTGTTGCACAAATTTAAACAATTACTTTAATTTTCACCACGGAAAATGGATAACAATTTATTAAAATGGTTTTAATACCTTTGGTAAATCCACAGTACGATTTGGAATGTTCATTCCGGTGAGATGAGCGTCAATTGTAGACATACTTGGCTCCCCCTTAAAAAGAGATACTTTCGATTAAAGAAAAAAAAAATACGGAGTATTGAAAAAAAAAAAAAAAAAAAATACGGAGTATTTCGATGAATTAACATTCCTCAATACGTACAGAGTGTGGAGACGAGCTAGATGACATTTGTTGCTCCGGATTGACTGAGAGTGTCGGTACCTGGAAATATTACATCACACACTGAAAAAAATGTATGTAATTTTACATGTTAAATTATTTGTTTGAAACCGGAAAATTATCTAATTATTACTGTGATTCTTTCGCGTTTCTTACGCCGAACGATTTGTTGCTTTATTTTATTTAAAAAGAAAACAATTATATATATGTAGAAATGTTATAGACACACTGAAAAAAGAAATGGGCACAGTAACAACTGTGCCGCAAGCAACACGTAGAACTACGTCAACTGTCATTATTTCATGTTAAAGTATTCGTGATCAAGAGAGGCCAAGTTCCACACAGGGCTGTAGCGCTGAATTCATCATTATTGATAGTTGACGTAGTTCTACGTTGGTGTGTGTGTGTGTGTGGTATGTGTGTGGTCTGTGTGTGTGTGTTGTGTGTGTGTGGGGTATGTGTGTGTGTTTGGTGATTGTGTGTGATGTCTGTGTTGTGTGTGTGTGTGTGTGTGGTGTGTATATGTGTGTTGTGTGTGGTGGTGTGTGTGTGGTGTGTATGGTGGTTTCTAACGCTGCTGTATCGAAGAGGTAAGAAATAAAGGGTTCCGACTTATCTTATCATAAATGGGACTTCTTAAGCTTTAAAACATATTATATGTCTATTGTATGTATCTGAATTTAATGGAAGCTAATTAATACAATTAAAATATATATATATATATAATAACGTCTTAATTTTAATATAAAATACAATATATAATTAGATCTCTTCCATTAAATTCAGATACACAAGCTCAAGATTCCAGCAAGTCAACAAGCATATTCATGTGCTCTATTTTGATTTTTCCAGATTACAGCAAGTTAACAAGAAAAACTCGTTCAATAGAGTGAGGGCACAAGTCTTCCACATATTGACATATAATTCATGAAACTAGCAACTTAATTTTAATTTTTTAAATTAAAAATCAAAGATAAAATTTAAAAAAAGTTCCATTAACCCGGGTGGAAATGTGTCTGGGCGATCCAAGTTTCTATTTTGGGCCCCGTGGGGAATGTCGTGGCACGCCCGTATCGGAAATCTAGCCAGGCGCTGCCTAGTATTTCATCTAGGCGCTAGACAGAATTGTGCGGGGGTGCCAAGATGGGAAATCCAGCCGGGAGCTAGCTAGCGCCCGGCCAGTGAGGCAGGATCATAATAGTCATATTTAACATAAGTAATATTATTAAATAATATCTAAATAAAATGTAAAATTATTCAACATTTCATAAAGTTATTCGACACTCAAGTTATAATCATGGCTTGTATCAAACTGTCAACCCTGTTGCACACGGAAAAAATTGTTTGTGCGACGCTATCATTTCGGCGCTTAGCCGCGGGCGACGACAGCGTCTCTATCTCACGTCTCGCGTGCCATCTGCCATGTAATAGTGGTTATGGTTAGTGGTTAAGAAGCCATTGTTGCATTGTTCGCATTTCGTTTCGCGCGTGAGTTGAGTTGAGGCCGCAGGGGAAAGGGGGAAGTGATCCGCGCAGTTCCTTTCCTTGGTGCCCTCCGACGCGACGGCTCCGACGACCGCCGCCCGCGTCGTGAGTAGTCGCTCTTTCCCCCCACGTGATCCGCGGCGCCGTTCAGACCGCTTCCGCGCGCGCGAGGATACGTAGCCGGGCCGAGCGGACTCGCGGCGTCATCGGCGACCCCGCGCGCGATTGTCGCGACGACCGGGCGACGTAGGTGCCGCGCGTCGGAACGTGCACGCGGACACGGCGGCACGTAGGTGTTGCGCATCTGCTTTGTCCGCGCGACCGCGTGCCGCATACCGCGTGCGCCACGCGCGTTCTTCTCGGGGAACGGAAGACTGCCTCCCCCTCGCTCGGGTGACGTGTGCCGGGTCGCGGAAACGGATCCCCGTCGCGCTTTCTTCGCCGCCGAGACTGCCGAGAGACGGAATTTGGGCCTAACGTACCTAGGGCATCCCGAGTTCGCGGAAATATCAAAAGATAGACAAAGAAGTTCACAAGCTATTAAACCTTGGGGTGTATCTCCACCTGTTATTGATAGATTCAAAGGTAAGTACTTCTATTGTAAATACTGCATGACTGCGATTTTCCGTGCTTACTTCTCTCACCTTATATATGTATGCAAAATTACAGGTTGTCAGTCAAGAAAATGATCATTGTATATGGTACGGAGTATGTTACACGGATGCAGCTATGCACAAAAAGTATTGTCCTTACGATGGACCACCGAAGCCATTGAATTCTGAAGGACAAAAATTGTTGGCTAAGCATTGTCCACATTTGTTGGTGGATGATGGCAAAGGAATTAATACCTGCTGCGATACAACTCAGCTTGCTACGTTAGACTCAAATATCAAGCTTGCGTCAAATTTTCTAAAAAGATGCCCTAGTTGCTTAGATAATTTAGTGAAACATTTTTGCGATTTTACATGCGCTGTTAACCAAAGCAAATTTATCAACATTACGGAGAAAGGCGAAGCAAATGGTAATTATTATATTTCATCATTTAATATGTTTAAGATTTAATATTTTATGTTTATAACATTTTGATACGCATTTTACTATTTTGAATCTCTTTCCAGGTGTAGAATATATTAACGGGATAGGTGTATATATAACAAATAAATATCTTGACGGCACGTTTAACTCGTGCAATAAGGTGTCAGTGCCGAGTACGGGGCAGTTAGCATTGGATTTAATGTGCGGAGAATGGGGTGCAAGTAGATGTACTCCTTTGAAATGGTTTCACTATATGGGTGATGCGGAGAATAATGTTCATGTACCTTTCCAAATCACATATGTGAATACTAACAAATCTGTCGGATCATTTGTGCCATTAGACCTTCCAATCTCACACCATGCAGTACGGCGCTAAACGTAAATAGTGAAGAACCAACGTGAAATGAAAGACTTGCTCGAAGCATCCGGAGTGATTAAAGACGGCGTTGGCGCAAATAATAATCAATAATTTACTGATAAATATAATATCTGCTTTCCAATGGGTACAAAAGACGATTTAAATGCATTTCAAGAAATGTTAAAAACCAACGACATTTGCCGTCACGATTTTGTAAGTTTTTTGTTACTTTTAATTTTATTACTTTTTCTATACATTTTTTCTATATATTTTTTAATGTTTAGAAGGCTTTCTTATATTTTTTTGTCGATCGACAATTAAATATTAGTAAAAGTGTCACAAATATAATCAAAAAATTAGTGACAAGGGAGCTTGCATTAATATGTACAGCACAAAAAAAAATTGATGCCAAAATTGTCCTAAAAGACACTCCGATCTGCGACTGCATTATTGGTAAGAAAATACAATTTTTCTCTATATTACTATTATTAGTAATTATTCTATGTTAATTTAGAGATAAAGAGTTTTATACATAATAATTAATATATTATATGTTGTATATAGATGTTGTTGTAAACATTTTTGAGAAGCATGGAAAATGTATTACCCAAAAGGAAATATATTCAGCTATAGGCATTACTTTAACGAACGCTAAGGACTGGGATGGTCATCGGTTACATCGATCAAAGAAAGCCAGAAATGACGATCAGATCAACCCTTAAATGATTATAATATTAAATATATTTCATTACTTCTTTGTAACTGAGATTACTATATATATATCTAACTCGTTGTAAACTGAGATATTAAATACAAATACAATTAAATACGCGACAATTAAATACAATTTACAATCGTCTTACAAGGATACCTCGCAAAGTGTCAAATTCTGACTTTAATATAACTTTGTGTACATACAGATTATGTAAATAGATGAATTTAGAAAATAGGAGTTGGAGCCAATAAACGGTTTTAAGGGGTGAAACCACCCGTCTGTATGTACACAAAGTTATATTAAAATCAGAATTTTACACTTCGCAAGGTTCTCTTGTTAGTTACCCTATCTCTTTCTACATAGCGGCTAGACAGATTTAATATCTTGGGGCAACATTGCTCCGCGAGCCAGGGCCTAGATAGTTTTCCAATATTGGAGCTGGCCATTATTGCCGTTACCACCCAGTACAACCCCAGGCTAGCCTTCCATCATAGCGCCCACATTAACTCGTGGAAAACTAGCCGGGGCCCATACAGCGCCAGGTTGTAATTTCCACCCGGGTATTCTAATCTATAACATAACGTGATCATTTTCTTATATTAAATTGATAAATATTTTCTTTTAATAAAGTTTGAATTTATTAATTGCAATATTTATTTATTTATTTATTTATTTTATTGGACTATTTATTTATTTATTTCATTATTTATTCATTTTTTATTGCATTATTGCTTCCTCCATGAGGAAAATAAAATATTTTGATGAAAAGTGTGTGTATGTGTGGTGGGTGTGTGTGTGGTGTGTGTGGTCTGTGTGTGTAGTGTATGTGTGGTGTGTACGTGCGTTGTGTGTGTGGTGTGTGTGGTGTATGTGTGTGTGTGTGTGGTATGTGTGTGGTCTGTGTGTGTGTGTTGTGTGTGTGTGTGGGGTATGTGTGTGTGTGTGGTGAGTGTGTGTGATGTCTGTGTTGTGTGTATGTGTGTTGTGTGTGGTGTGTGTGTGTGTGTGTGGTGTGTGTGGTGATTTCTAACGCTGCTGTATCGAAGAGGTAAGAAATAAAGCGTTCCGACTTATCTTATCATAAATGGGACTTCTTAAGCTTTAAAATGAGATATTATTTATTATTCTACGATTATTAGTTTCGAAGATACAAACGTTCAAAGTATAACATATTTTCGTTGCATCGACAAAAAATTTAGTTAAACTTGCTAACGCTGCTGTATCGAAGAGGTAAGAAATAAAGGGTTCCGACTTGTCTTATCATAAATGGGACTTCTTAAACTTTAAAATGAGATATTATTTATTATTCTACGATTATTAGTTTCGAAGATACAACGTTCAAAGTGTGACGTTCAAAGTGTGACAAGGGCGATATAGGCATGCATTCATTCATTTATTTATTAAATCCATTCATCCATTCACCCATTCATCCATTCACCCATTCATCCATTCATCCATTCATCCATTCATTTATTCATTCATTCATTCATCCATTCATCCATTTATCCATTTATCCATTCATCCATTTATCCATTCATCCATTCATCCATTCATCCATTCATCCATTCATCCATTCATCCATTCATCCATTCATTCATTTATTTATTAAATCCATTCATCCATTTACCCATTCATCCATTCATCCATTCATCCATTCATTTATTCATTCATTCATTCATCCATTCATCCATTTATCCATTCATCCATTCATCCATTCATTCATTTATTTATTAAATCCATTCATCCATTCACCCATTCATCTATTCACCCATTCATCCATTCATTCATTCATCCATTCATTTATTCATTCATTCATTCATTTATTTATTTATTTATTAAATCCATTCACCCATTCATCCATTCATCCATTCACCCATTTATTAATTCATTTATTTATTTATTTATTAAATCCATTCATCCATTTATTCATTCATTATTTATTTATTAAATTGCGAAAACATTTAGCTTACATTGAGAGCTTTCAAAAACTATATAATAAAGTATATTTTCTTTTAATATTTTTCGAGAAAAATCTCTTATAATAATTCCATTTCAAGAAAATCGGTTATAAATAGAGAGTTCGGTCTTGTTTTTATCATAAATGGGACTTCTAAGCTTTAAAATGAGATGTCATTTATTAGTCTACGATTATTAGTTTCGAAGATATAAACGTTCAAAGTGTGACATGTTTTCGTTGCATCTACGAGAAATTTAGCTAAACTTTCTAACGCTACTATATCTAAACGAGAAGAAATAGAGAGTTCAGGCTGGATTTATCATAAATGGGACTTCTTAAGCTTTAAAATGAGATGTCAATGATTACTCTACGATTATTAGTTTCGAAGATACAAACGTTCAAAGTGTGACATATTTTCGTTGCATTCGTTGCAGGCTGTGCCTAGATTTACCCCCCCTTATACCCCTCCTTACTGTCGACAAAGACGTAGCTCTACGTCAAAAATATTTCGTGAAATTACATGATTATGCTGGGTTTTTT
>NW_027249875.1:0-64572 GCF_030848795.1 Temnothorax nylanderi
TAAAATCTTTTCGTGTGTGCGTGTGTGTTAAATATATCAAAAAAGGTAAAAAAAGGGCGCCAAGTACACGCGTGGTTGTTACCTCGAAAAAACCAAGTGGTAGTATCATTAATTTTAAATTCAAAAATAAATAAAATCTATTCTAACCTAGGTGGTAGTAGCTTTAATTTTTCTTAACAAAATTATTAAATTACAAATTGTTACTTTATTCAATCCAAGTGATATCTACCTCGAAAAAACCTAAATAACAAGTGGTATCTATTTAATCGAAACAAAACCAAGTGGTAGTATCATTAATTTTAAATTCAAAATAAATAAAATCTATTCTAACCTAGGTGATAGTAGCTTTCATTTTTCTTAACAAAATTATTAAATTACAAAATTGTTACTTTATTCAATCCAAGTGATATCTACCTCGAAAAAACCTAAATAACAAGTGGTATCTATTTAAAAAAAAATATGTGAAATCTTTTAATACTGCGCCAATTACAAAGAGAGAATATATATATATATATATATACCTTAACAAATTATTATTATATCACAAAATTGCGTTACCAAACTCAATCCAAGTGATACGTACCAACCTAAGTGGTAGTAGCCTTATTTCTCCTTAACAAAATTATATCACAAAATTGCGTTACCTAACTCAACCTAAGTAATGTTATTCAAAAAAATATATGAAATCTTTAAATTACGCCAACTACAAAAAGAATATATATATTGCTTTGAAAAATAATTGTAGCGCAACTACTCTTAAAAAATAAACAAAATTGTGTTACCTAACTCAACCCACGTGGTATGTATCTTTGTATTCCTGAGGGTCTTTCTATCAATCTAAGTGGTAGTAGTTTTAATTCTCCTTGATAAAATTATAATATTACAAAGAATCATTTTAATCACAAAGAATTAAAAAGGTAACATTATAAAATAAAAATATTTAATTAAAATAAAATAAATAAATTTTTCTTGTAAAAAACTTGGCGCTGCTTTTTTAAGGTCTATCCAGACAAATTTACATCGCGCATAAACATAAGCGTAAGAAATTGATTGGTTCATATATATGTGCAAAAGGAAATAAAGACCAATTCATCTCTTTATGCATATGCTTATGCACCTATGCAAGTTTGTCTGGATTGACCTTAAAAAAGCAGCGCCAAGTTTTTTACAAGAAAAATTTATTTATTTTATTTTAATTAAATATTTTTATTTTATAATGTTACCTTTTTAATTCTTTGTGATTAAAATGATTCTTTGTAATATTATAATTTTATCAAGGAGAATTAAAACTACTACCACTTAGATTGATAGAAAGACCCTCAGGAATACAAAGATACATACCACGTGGGTTGAGTTAGGTAACACAATTTTGTTTTATTTTTTAAGAGTAGTTGCGCTACAATTATTTTTCAAAGCAATATATATATTCTTTTTGTAGTTGGCGTAATTTAAAGATTTCATATATTTTTTTGAAATAACATTACTTAGGTTGAGTTAGGTAACGCAATTTTGTGATATAATTTTGTTAAGGAGAAATAAGGCTACTACCACTTAGGTTGGTACGTATCACTTGGATTGAGTTTGGTAACGCAATTTTGTGATATAATAATAATTTTGTTAAGGTATATATATATATATATTCTCTCTTTGTAATTGGCGCAGTATTAAAAGATTTCACATATTTTTTTTTAAATAGATACCACTTGTTATTTAGGTTTTTTCGAGGTAGATATCACTTGGATTGAATAAAGTAACAATTTTGTAATTTAATAATTTTGTTAAGAAAAATGAAAGCTACTATCACCTAGGTTAGAATAGATTTTATTTATTTTTGAATTTAAAATTAATGATACTACCACTTGGTTTTTTTTCGAGGTAACAACCACGCGTGTACTTGGCGCCCTTTTTTTACCTTTTTTGAAAAAGGTAATTTTGTACTGATATCATGCATTTTGTAGTGTTACGCATCCTCTTCTAATTAAATAGCGCGCGCGTCTATAATGTCTAGTCTTATAAAGAGTATATCTTACAAACAGTATGTACAGATTGTAAAGCTAAAGATGTTACAGGCTATTATTTCTAAAGAAACAAAAATTTCATAATTTGCTTAGTTTTAGAAATAATAGTTTGTAACACCTTTAGTTTTATACCCTGTATACAGGGTGTTCCTCAATGTTTGGTACTTTTTTATATTTAGATAGAGCGAGCCAAACTGAGTCGAAAAGTCATGTACCATTTTGCAATTTTCGCAATAGTTGATGAGTTATTAATGATTAAAAATCGCCGTATTGGCCCGGCCCACCGCCAAATCCAAGCGCGCGGCGAGATGCGGCCGCCCCGCGGTCGGCGCGCGGGCAGTTGTTTTCTACAAGCGTCGATGATTACGCACGAGCGGCGCGTAACGCCGGGCCCCCGTTCTGAGCGATGATAGTTTCTCGCCTTTTTTAAATAGAAATAAAGTTTTCTAACAACATAGAAAAATTTTTGTGCGTACGTATGTACATACGAGTGTACATGCATACACAGGGAAATATCAATTGTACTGCTTAAAAAAGCGATTACTCAATTTACTTTTTTTCTTTTAGTAAGTAACGGTTGTCTTTAAGAAAGAATATTTTCTTGATAATAGTCTTAAAATGTACAAATTTTAGAAAGAGTCTTTATCATGTACTCGAAAGAAGAATTTATACTCCTTCAAAGAACATAATAAAATTTTATCAAAGAAAAGTCAAAATAATAAATAAAGTAATATGAGGACCCTCGAGATTAAAATAGGAGAAGTCAAGGCTATGAGGGTCAGAGGAAGATCACAGTGCGTAATATCAGAAATAACTGATTTATTCGTCGTTTTGATACATTACATCGATCCGTACGTTTCGGCTCAGTTTTGAGCCATCTTCAGCGACAGTTACAGAAATTAAGTTACACGTTCTCCGTACCGTATGGTGAGTTTACCGATTCAAAGTATCAGAAACATAGATTAATTGATCCATATCTGTAAATTTGTTTAATTAATGTTGAGATATTAAAAAGATTCCTTAGGAAACTCACCATTCGGTCTGAATAACGTGGAATACAGAGCCATGTACATAATGAATACTCTCTGCGAGAAGACTTGACGATCTTATTGCGAAAATTGCAAAATGGTACATGACTTTTCGACTCAGTTTGGCTCGCTCTATCTAAATATGAAAAAAGTACCAAACATTGAGGAACACCCTGTATATTTAGCGATATAGGACATAATCGCATTCTAACGTGATTAATACTAATAAAGTAAAAAAATTTCACCACCACTCTCATCGTCTTTTATCATTAAAATATAATCATTGATATTCGATATACAATAAATAGTTTTAATACCTTTGATACAATAAATAATTTCTTTCTGTTGAAAAGATATAGAAAAGATAGAGATATCAATAAAATTCTCTTGTACCCTACTCCTTCATTAAATTTTTTTACATTATCTCGCGTGTTATCACACATCTTTCCTTAAGAGGAAAATTGTACAATTTCCTACTGTACGTTTTCTTCCCATCGCATACCTACAGCAAATGATTATTGTATATTATACGCATGAAACTATTTATGTGAAATAAATTATAAGGACGAGGATCTCGACGTAATGAAGGAAATAAAGTATGTACGAAGATTATAACACATTCTATGACCTGTTCGCTGTTTTATTATTACACCCGCGACATCATTGTAATAAATATATACTCCCGAGGAGCAAACTTTTTATTGTATTTACATTTCATGATACGTTCCATGTACGATTTGCCACGGCCACGGAATTAAATCGTACATTTTATATGGATATAACAGTCTCAAGAAATAATTGTTAAAAGTATTTAGTCTCGAAGAAAAGGCACGCCACACTTACTTATTAAATATCCTCTAACTAATTGGATTATAGGTAGAAATATATATATTATCGTTCTCTTTTAAGAGCCCAGTCTAGTCAAAACAATCGCCTTTGTAAAAAAAAAAAAAAAAAACATAGCTAAATAAGGATATGAAAATGGATTTTAACTATTTACGAGATATATCAGGAGATAACTCGATATACGAATGTTTATACTAATCAACGATAGAAATTTGTTAACCGAAGTTTGAAACGATAATTGTCTAGATTGCGGCCTTATTGATAAAAAAAACTAATGTATAGATTAAGCTATAATAAAGCGTTTTTCCATGCTCAATCTCGTCTTTTTATGCCATGTAAAGCGAATAGCGCATAACTTTCAATCATAAATAATCGATTGTTACACATAAAATGCTCGTTTTCCGTAAATTTCGTAAATCGATTAGTGTCGCTTTGAAATCACGAATATTATTATGAACTAACATAATATCGATGCATAAAACATGACAAAATGTACATTATATGCCACACATGGGTGATACATATCCCAACTCTTAATTCGTCACATACGAGAAATATTGTCTTTTATTAACGCGTTTCACTTCAAACATACTTGCTACGTTTATATTTGCGTTTCAATTCAATATTAAATTGCACAATATCTGTTGCAAAACTGGACTGTATCTAGGCAAATATGAACGAAAACTATTGCTATTTAATCTCACAATCAGCTATAATTTTTGTTCAATCTTGATATAGACACTATCAATTTGATATTACGCACGTTAGCGTAATTCAATCGTAGTCTTGCATCGATTTTAACACTATTATAATGTTTAGTATAACATTATCGCTGCGGCTGTTTTCTCTTCAAGTGCAGGTATTGGTTCCAGACGATCATCCTTTTCTCTGCCTGAGCCCCAGCCGACTAATGCTATACTAATGAGATGTACAACACCGGCGCTAACCACAAGCCTAAATGGAAAAATATTCAGACGATAAGAATAAACTACTTATTCTAAATTTCAGAATATTGAATATAATTCAGTAATTAACTCAAGAATAATACAAATGAGAAACATGCTACGTAAAAGATAAATTTTAATTTTTAAAAGAAATTTATTTCTAATTGCACAAAAATACAAATATTTGCGACAGTTATAATTAAACATTGATTCAGTTAGCTAATTCAAATAGCACATTTACTTATCTATACAAGTTGTTTTCTTTAATCAACGACTTATAATTACGATACAAAAATAAGAACATCGAAAAGTCTTACGAGTCTCAATAAATGCTTAATTTCAAATGGCAATTTTATCATATAAATATAAAGAGTATATCGTACCAAAATAATAATAAAATAATTGTGATGATTGATATTTCTTTTTGTGACTAACAGTTATATCGTTTATATTTCGTATCTTGAATTTCACTGGAATAAATCGTAATGTTGTTGCAGTTTTTCTACAGTCTGATACTTAGTAGACACTTCAACTTTCGCGGGATTGCGTAAGGATGCACGTTGCAACTTCAGCACCTTCTTTGTCATCGTTACTGAAAATAGTAACGTCCTTCTTTCTCGTGGCATTACTCTGAGAATTTTATCAACCTCTACCTCGAAATCCATGTTCAAGATGCGGTCTGGCTCGTCCATCACCTTGCGAATAAAACGAGAGAGAGATTAGAATCAATGTAATGATTGTCAAAATAAATCCATATGCTTATATAATTACCAGAAACTTTAACTGTCGTAAATTGAAGCCTTTTGTATTCTCCAAGTGGTCGAATAATCTACCAGGTGTAGCGATGATAATATGAGGTTTCTTTTCGAGTATTATTCCTTATGCATGCATGTCCATCCCACCTACTAGCACTACAGATTTCACACCCATACTGGAACCTAAAATAATTGTAATATGATATTATTATAAAATTTGAAGATTATATTTATCACATGGAATGATACATTGTTCTTTGTAGAAAACGATTAACTCGTCTCAAATTTGGTTTCAACATTCATCCATGTTATAGGTCTGTTTCTTATTGTTACACTAATATACACTCACATTAAAAATAATATATATTTAAAATTTGGGAAAAGTGAGAAAGAAAGTGTCAGCCCGATAAAAAAAACAGGCCTTATAATTCGGTTTACAAGCTGATTAAAAAGTCAGAATGGTTTTGAGTAAAAGAACATGAGGGTAAGCTTTAGAAGAATATGAGATCGTAACTCGTTTCGGGAACAATAAACATACATATTGTGTAATTTATTTTTATATTACATCAATAATCTTTCACGCAAATTATTACAGACAGCGTTACTAGCAACGTGCACAACTTCATTTGAGGTTATAATTGGGTACAACATTCATCGCACGATACTTTTATAATTGCAAATCGGAAACGTACCTCGAGTCCTCCTCCAGCTCTTCTGCGATCATCAACGAAGTCGGGATCGAACGTGTCAGTCGTCACTTTCTGCCAAAAGCGTAGAGAACCTTCTTTTCCGGCAGCGGTGGTAATACGATGTAGGGCAATGTAGGGATACGAAATCTCCAGATAAGCACGAAACAATTCAATTTTCAGTATATCGCCGGCACGATTACGGTGTTACTGCCGTTTCGCGTACGCGCGTTGTCGCACCTTACCTCGCGACAGCGTGCGGCTCGTGCAAACGTTAACGCGCGGCCGCAATCGCGCGGCAGAAACGCCTCGTGTGAACAGGCTCCTTGACTCCTTGATCTCAGTATCAGCTCTCTGCTGTCAATATATAAATGAATATAATAGGTTATTAACCTATGTAAACACTCACGTAAACGTAGTATAAACAGTAAAATAAGTAACAGTAATATATAGAATAAGATAATTATATAGGATAATTACATAAAACAATTACCTTGAATTAATCGTCGCGTCGCGTAAAGAGTCACGGTCGGTCTCGCTCCGCGCGTACTACCGTGTCTCTCGAGAATAGGTTAACTGATGAACTGACTGATGACAGCGCGCTAAACGCACTGTCTGCACTGCACTGCACTGCGATACTAACGCCGTTAGCCGCCAGTGTCGAAAAAGTGAAAGTGACATTTCTCTGTTATATATATGTTATATTAAGATGAGAGCGGTCGACGTAGAAGAAAGTATCTTAAAATAAAATTTTCACATTTGGACTTTGCGTCGCAATATCTCCGCTCGTAGGGCACGTAGCGGAATATTTATAACAGAAACCCCCCCCTAATTCGACCCCAAGCTATCGATCAAGCCTACTTAGAACTTGATCCGTTCACTCGTTATCGAGATCTCAACATCTCGTATACTCGCAACCCGTCGCGTCGCGTCGCGTAAAAGAGTCACGGTCGGTCTCGCTCCGCGTATACTTGGCGCGAGACACTGCCGTGTCTCTTGATATAATATTATCAGTTCTAAAAAAATTGATGAGATATGTTAATTATATAACGGCTAAATGTGTAAGAAAAAATAAATCGATTCATGTATAAGAAAATGTCATTGTTTTAATAGATATAGATATAGATCTAATTCTTCCGGTACGTCATTGATTCAACAGATATTGAGTTTAACTCTTTCGGGATGTTGTTGTCAAACTAACATTCAGGTTGCGTAGTTAGACAAGTTATTTTTTTTATAAACATTAAACATATATAAAAAACAATAAATATGAAATTATACGACCGTGTAAGATATACAATCAAACAAGGGAAAACGCCGTAATCGGTCAGGACTGGATCTAGCTTGTCCGAATAATATATATTAATTTTAGAGTGACTTTATAACGATTTCCTTTATATTCTCAGTATCCTATCCTATATGCATATGTATATATATATAGATATATCATATCGTATAATCCGAATTTCTTGTGTATGTTTTAATATGATTAAATTGATATCAATTTAATCGTGTGACTGTATCGTTCTGGCTTTGGTTGAGACTGCGTTATGTCCGGAAGTAACGGCGCGTGGTCTGCCAAGGGCCAAAGAATTGTACGTAAAAAGTCACTCTAAAATTAATATATATTATTCGGACAAGCTAGATCCAGTCCTGACCGATTACGGCGTTTTCCCTTGATTGATTGTATATATAAAAAATTTTGATTAATGACTATAGTCAATGCATGTAAAATAAGTGCTCTGCTGTAGGTGACTGTTGTCGCTTTTATAATTAACGAAATGGTTGAAGGATTGCTACTGCTCATCCCAAAAAACTTTCAAAACAAAATATAAGAGGGAATTAATTATGGTTTCATTTTCAACGATGTAAAATGACTATGTAGTGGAGGAAAAACAATTTTTTAAATGATAATAGCTTGTCATTGTCGAATACGTTGCATAACGTGAGAAATTTACTTAAATATTACACATAGAAAATACTGTTACTCAACAAATGTTTTATACAATATTGATATAAATAGTTAAATTTTATAAAAAGGGATGAAAGTTTGTAGAATATTTTTTTTATTTTATGACTATGTAATGTGTAAACCGTAATATAGGGTGTCTATAAAGTCATTCCTATATTTTAAAAAAGGCTCAAAATTATAAAAAATTGCGAAATGCATATTTGATCATGTCGATGAGCTACTCATTTACGGAAATTGGGGAGTTGTCCCTCCAAGAGGGTGCCCCAGCTTAACTCTAAAATTTTAAATGAAACTCTATATTGTAGTATATCGTGAAAAGGCATAAAAAAGATTTTTTGGCCCAAACTAGAGATTGATATGTTGACCCGTTCAAGAGGTATTTAGGGTAAAAAATTGGACTTTTTGAAATTTGACCCTAAATAACTCCTGAATGTGTCAACGTTTCAACCTCTGGTTTACGTTAAACATTTTTTTCTTTTTATGCCCTTTCAAACGATATACTACAATATGAGGGGTTTTATTTGAAATTTTTGAGTTGAGGTCACCCTACGGCACACACTTGGGGGAACAACCTATCTTAAATAAGTAGCTCCTTGAAATGATCAAACACGTATTTCGTAATTTTTCATAATTAAATATTATGTACAATGCACATGTACTTTACACACACAAAAAATGCTTGCGTTTGTTTAAATTAAATAAGATTGAGGAATGTAATAAGATTGACAAATGTAAAATGTATGTGTGCTAAACATATACAAGCGCAGTATATTTTTCAATTAGAACTTACCTATTTGTTGTAAATTAACTATAATCCAATCTATATATATCCACATATATAAGGGGATCTCCATTTGTCGAAACGTACTCCATTGACTTGGATAAAGGAAAACCAGGATCCTCCTCCGTGGTTGAGGTATAAGGTATCCACCATTCCTTTTTACTTATGTTTGTACTTTCTGTTGTTACTGTGATGACAATCTCGTTTTGCGTTACTTTTATCACAGGATAGTGCTCTCTCGTCGTCCAAGCTTCCATTCTGTCTTTTACATTGAAGTGTTCTACTTCGTACTTATTATGCTCTTCGTGAGCAGCTTGCATAGCAGTCCAGAAAGTTTCAATATTTGTCTTTCCAGAATAAGAACTGTAAAATTTAATGACATTATTATTAATAAATATTCTAACAAGTTGCATTATTTATTTAAAATAATGCAATATTAATTTAAAATTATTACACATAAACTTTTTATTACATAAATTTTTATATTAGCGGGAAAATTTATATTATACTTCACACATATCACAGATTTTCAGTATTAGAGGAGACCGAGGCAAGTTGGCTACAGGGGTAAATTGACACATTGCTTATAATTCTGCTATTTTCTAACAAATTGCAGAATCAAGCAAGTGGGGAGTGCAAAACCATCTTTGACACATATGACGTAAGTTGCATTTTATTATGAGCAACAGTTATGAAACAATGGCGTTAAATTACATTTTTAATAGTGGAAGTAAGTTCTCACAATTTCGTAAATTTATTTCAGAATTTTATGTTAGTTGCTATTACAATTAGAAAATATATTTAGTTAATTACATTTTAACGTGATTACGGGATAACATTTTAATGTGAACATGAACATGAACATAGTTAAATAAAACTTTATCAAAAAGTACAGCTAAAATTTAAAATTACAAAAACCGATTATTCTTGCACTAATTACCTAATAATTAATTCAGATAAGGTAGTATCTGAACTTTTCGAAAAAACGTCTTCGCAGATCTGTACTCTAGCAGTTTTAGTTAAATATATGTCCTATTGTTTTGCGAAATTACATTAATTTAAAATACCTGATCGATAGCGTCCATTGCGAGTAACGTTGAAATACCCTGATTCAACCACATGTAAGACCAGGATGACGGACTGATACGGTTACTAATACTGGGGCATTGATATGCCACTGCATGTCCTAATAAGCGGGCAATGTCTATTTGACGCATAGGCGGATCTTTCATATCATCAAATATAATAGCTGTTTCTCTAGAAAACATTTTGTAATAATGCGATTATTTTACGTTTCTTGTTATTTGTTCTATTTAACTGTATATTAATCTAGAGTCTTATTAATTATATATTTTAATTATAGACATATATTTATTAAGTAAATATTATGCGACTAAATTATATTTTTACATTGGCTGTCTTTAATGCAATATTGATGTAAATATAAAGGAATTGACCCTCATATGTCCTTATAATTTAATGAGAGATAATAACATAAAAAGTGTGCGTGCGTGCGTGTGTGTGTGCGTGTGCGTGTTGGCGTATGTGTGTGTGTGTGTGTGTTTGTGTGCGTGCGCGTTTGCGTGTTCGTGTGCAATAAATTTCAAATACATCTTGAAGCTTTCTTTAATTACCACCTATTGCAAAATAGCATTTAAATGAGTTACTTTACAATGTATATAATATTATTACCGATAATTATTTTTAAATAGCTTATTTATATATATGTTAGGCTCAAAGACCGAAAACGCTCACTGAGCGAAAAAACCGACCACAATGCGTTCTAGCATATCCCAAAAGGCCACAACGCGAAACTCGTATCGGGGCATTTCAAAAACGCTCATGACGCGTTCTGGCAATGTGAAAATGCCACAACGCGTTATAGTTTTTTTCGCTCAGTGAGTGTTTTCAGTCTTTGCACTTGACATATATCTACACTGTTAAATTCGTAATATCAAATTATAGGGGAGACCGGGGCGAAGTCGTCACTATTTTTTCGGTGCCGATTGTTAACAACAAAACAAATAAATTTAGTAAAATGTGGTATACCGTTGTAATTTCAAGTTATAAGGATTTTAAGTTTGATCGCTCATGAAATATTAGTTATCAACGAAAATAGAAAAAACTTCACTGGATTCGTGTTCAGCATGCATTACTCTTCAGAATCACTTATCTCGAGATTCGGAGAGAAAATAATATTTAAAATATTAAAAATTTTTGACGCGCAAGAAATTTCACTTTTGACCTCCGAAAACACGCTTTAATGAAAATCACAACATGGCGTATAATCTCACTAAATTCCGTTGGTTACATAGACACCATAAGTAGCGTTTACAATATTAATGGCGAATTCACACAACATATAGATTTCGAGATAAATGTAGTGACGACTCCGTCCAGGTGACGACTTCACCCCGGTCTCCCCTACTAAAATTGATATATTTTTAACCATTCGCACAGGTCGCCATTCATATATAGTAGGTCTGCTCCTACTCAATATGTCGTTAATTTAACTTAAAATAATGTCAATTTAACTAAACCAATGGATTACACACACTAATACTATCTTGTGTTAAAATATTAAATTTTGACACAGGTAATACTTAAAAATAACAAAATGTTATCTAACTCAAGGTATTGATTTAAAAGAATTATTTTTTAATATTTAACAGTATAGAGAGGAAAATTAAAAAAATTTGCATTTTTGCAAAATGAGCTAATATGAGGATCAAACGTGTTATAATTCTAATATGCTAAGTTTTAAATGTATGTCATAATATTTTAAATATATGTTAACTTAATTTTGTAACATTTCTATTCCAATCGTATAATTAATAACAAAGGTTCGGCCCCAGTGAAACACATACTCCCTCGTCTTCGCCAACCGAAGGTTGGCAGCAGTCGGGAGAAAAATAACGTAGTATGTTTTTAGCATTCAAGTATGCATTCGAAATATAATATTTCTTCGTAAATTTGTCGTTTATACCTGTAAGAAATGAGTCCCAAATTTGACACGGCATCATGTTGGAAACCGGGTATTGCAACATGAGATAATTGCTTTAAGTTCTGCAAATACTTCTTTTCCAATTTGAAATATTCCGTGATTTTGCCAAGAACGGTAAATGTAAATTTTATGTAACGATATTTTAACTGTTTTCTGTATTCGACGTAAACGTAATAAGAAACAGAAGCTGAGAAATGCGATAACAATATTGCGGAGACATGATACGTGGAGATTAGAGGAGTTTTTTCAAAACGTGTGTCCATATAATGTTAGGTTGCTCAGTTGTATTTATCTCTTGCCTTGGCATATTCGACACAACGTTGTAAGTCTCAGGATGTTTTATACTAATGCTAAAATGTGCTGGATATATCGGGTCGTCCCAACAAGGAAACAATCGTCGAGCTCCCATTGGCCACAGATCTGTCGCGACTAACCATCTGTAACATATTAAGGGTGTATTTCAGATAGCTATAAATATTCAATTATTGTGACTATTAAAAGTTGAACTGAGAAATACGCAAATCAGCTTTTGTGAACGCTATTTCGAAATCAATTCCATTTTTTTAGATCAGTTTTGTTTTATTATAATATCTTATCACGCCAGGATATTTTCCTACACACAAGTAGTTAAAATTCCATTTTTATTATAATAAAGAGTGATGTTTGTAGTGCAACATGTAATATACAAATGCAATATAAACTTATTATAAATCATGGAAAGAAGTTTAATGTTTATTTCACTTTAATCAAAATATTTTTGAAAAACGTTAGTTTAACAAGATTGATATGAGGGAAAACAAATTATTTTATACTACATTGCATATTATTATTATGCATTTCAACATAATTGTGTAACTATATTTAAATGTCAAAAATTTTCTAGATTTTACTGAAACGTTATAACGTTTAATTGCAATTTTATCATGTATTACGAAATCTATGATTAAATTTTGCTTCCCCATAGAGGAAGCTTTGTTTTCGTAAATCTCGTATGTGGACCTTTAATTGCGTATAAAACTACGTTTGATCAACCAAATCTTAAAGAATTATATATGAAATCGGGGTAGAAAAGACTAAAGAATATAATAGAATTAGAAAAATTGCCAATAATAAAGGGATTACCAATTTCTGTTTAAAATAATCTACGTGTTGCTCAAATTTTCGCAAATTTTGAGATATCAAGCAGAATTTTTTTTATGGATAAAGTATTATTAAAGGTAGGTTGGTATTGAATTTGGCAAGAATCGGTGAAAGAGTTCTGCTTAAAAAGTGTATTATAAAATTTTGAATTTTTTGAGAAATGTCTGTGGTTGCTCTAATTTCCGCAAATTTTGAGATATCGGGCTATTTCTAATTCTATTACCTTTTTCGGTCTTTTCTACCCCTATTTCATATATAATTCTTTAAGATTTCATTGTTTAAACCCAGTTTTATAAGGCTTCTATGTATGTACGAATTCCCCGAAACTTCAAATGTTTGTGACTCAAGAACTAATCAACCAAATGTTAAAGAATTATATATGAAATAAGAGTAGAAAAGACTGAAAAATAAGAAAGTTATATAAAAATAAAAAAGAGTGCAAATTAGGAATTTGCACATTGCTTTATTAACATTTTATTTCATAAAGCCTTCTCTATAAGGAAGCCAAACTAATAAATACTAATAATTATACAACAAATAAAATACAATACAAGCTTCCTCATAAGAGAAACTTTGTGAGCGATATAAAATGTTGATGAAGCAATGTGCAAATTCCTAATTTGCACACTTAAAAAATAGTGAAGAAGCAATGTGCAAATTCCTAATTTTTTTATATGCCTTGATAACAGTAAAGTATCGAAAATGGTTGGCAGAAAATAGTAATTAAAGGTATTTGCAAAACGCATTGCTTAACGTATACTTGTAGCATTTTTATTTTTACTCACGTTCTGTATCCGTCATCATTTATGAATGATGTTCTAAAGATGCTTCTCTTGTTACTATCTTCTACATTGTTATATGTTAAATACAGGTCGTAATAACCAGATAATTCCTCAGCGAAAGAGAAGGTATAGATGTCAGTTTTAACATTGTACGATTCGTGTATTGGCAGTTCCGTGAAGTTGGCACCCGACTTTAACAAAATGAATTTTTAAAAAAAGGAAATTGTAGCATTTTCTTTGTAGTTGTTTGTAGTAACAATAATTTCGTTTGTAGTTTTATCGATTTTGCAAAAACAAAGATTTTTTAAAATCACTCTTGCCTAAAATTGAGATATTTGAAATTCGCTCGCGCCATGTGTTTTAGAATCGTTTGTAGTTGTTTGTGGTAACAATAATATCGTTTGTAGATTTATCCATTTGGAAATAACAAAAAATTTAAAAAATCACTCTTACTCAAAATTGAGATATTTGAAATTCGCTCGCGCCATGTGTTTTAGAATCATTTGTAGTTGTTTGTAGTAACAATAATTTCGTTTGTAGTTTTATCCATTTGGAAATAACGAAAAATTAAAAAAATCACTCTTACTCAAAATTGAAATATTTGAAATTCGTTCGCGCCATGTGTTTTAGAATCGTTTGTAGTTGTTTGTAGTAACAATAATTTCGTTTGTAGTTGAATAATATAAAAGTTACAACGTATTTGCAATATACAAATAACGTATCTTTCTCAATTTTAAAGATATCTCGAATCCGCTTGCGCTATGTGTTTTAGAATCCTTTGTAGTTGTTTGTAGTAACAATAATATCGTTTGTAGTTTTATCCATAAAAAAAAACAAATATTTAAAAAAATTACTCTTACCCTAAATTGAGATATCTCACATCAAAATATTTTTCGTGCACTTTTTAATGTATCCGAACGTTTTCCGAAGAGTTCTGTTCATAAACATTTGTCTATTTTTCAAATAACACAGGCCCACAAAAAAAGAAAAGTTGTCGCGCCATCGGCTAGCGTGTCTCACTCATGTAGTCGTAATTGCGGCAACAAAATTATTTAAAAATTAAATAATTCTAATCGACAGAACTATTTGGAAAACGTTAGGACACATTCAGAACTACACGAGAAATATTTTAGAACACCCAGAATTTCAGAAATCGGCCAGCGTCTCATTTGTTCTTCGAAAAACGTTTGTTCGGATACATTCAGAACTATACGAGAATTATTTTAGAACTCAGAATGTAGAATATAGAGTCTAGTGCTCTGATTTTATTCCGTTTTTCGAATAAACGTTTAAACGCGAAACGTTTATCCATTTACGTTTTCTTCCAGAAGAACGTTTACTTGTAAAAAACGTCTACACGTTTAAACGTTTAGTAAACGTTTACTAAACGTTTAACCGTTTATCTTAACATTTAAATGTATATTAGAGTCTGGTAAACGTTTAAACGTTTATCAGAGAGAGGCCCTAGATTTAAAACATGTGTATTCGGAAAAACGTTTCTAATAAACGGATATGTTAATTAAACGTTTAATAGCGAGCTCAAATATAGACCAGCGTCCCCGTAAAGATTTTTTTAGGGGATAAAAATTATTTGTTTCGTTGTATTTCGTTTGTAGTTGAATAATTTAAAAGTTGCAATGTATTTGTAATAAACAAATTACGTATCTTTGTCAATTTTAAAGATATCTCGAATCCGCTTGCGCCATGTGTTTTAGAATCGTTTGTAGTTGTTTGTAGTAACAACAATTTCGTTTGTAGTGGAATAATTAAAAAGTTACAATGTATTTGTAATAAACAAATAACGTATCTCTGTCAATTTTAAAGATATCTCGAATCCGCTTGCGCCATGTTTTTTAGAATCGTTTGTAGTTGTTTGTAGTAACAATAATTTCGTTTGTAGTTTTATCTATTTCGAAATAACGAAAAATTTTAAAAATCACTCTTACTCAAAATTGAGATATTTGAAATTCGCTCGCGCCATGTGTTTTAGAATCGTTTGTAGTTGTTTGTAGTAACAACAATATCGTTTGTAGTTGAATAATTTAAAAGTTGCAATGTATTTGTAATAAACAAATTACGTATCTTTGTCAATTTTAAAGATATCTCGAATCCGCTTGCGCCATGTGTTTTAGAATCGTTTGTAGTTGTTAAACAACTACAAACTTGTCAGACAACTACAAACGATTCTAAAACACATGGCGCAAGCGGATTCAAGATATCTTTAAAATTGACAAAGATACGTAATTTGTTTATTACAAATACAACACATGGCGCAAGCGAATTTCAAATATCTCAATTTTAGGCAAGAGTAATTTTAAAAAATTTTTGTTTTTGCAAAATGGATAAAACTACAAACGAAATTATTGATACTACAAACAACTACAAACGATTCTAAAAAACATGGCGCAAGCGGATTCGAGATATCTTTAAAATTGACAGAGATACGTTATTTGTTTATTACAAATACATTGTAACTTTGAAATTATTCCACTACAAACGAAATTGTTGTTACTACAAACAACTACAAACGATTCTAAAACAAAGTTCTACTACAAAGTAACAACAATTTCGTTTGTAGTGGAATAATTTAAAAGTTACAACGTATTTGTAACAAACAAATAACGTACCTCTGTCAATTCTAAAGATATCTTGAATCCGCTTGTGCCATGTGTTTTAGAATCGTTTGTAGTTGTTTGTAGTAACAATAATTCCGTTTGTAGTTTTATCCATTTGGAAATAACGAAAAATTTAAAAAATCACTTACCCAAAATTGAGATATCTGAAATCCGCTTGCGCCGTGTGTTTTAGAATTGTTTGTAGTTGTTTGTAGTAACATTGATTTCGTTTGTAGTTTTATCCATTTCGAAATAACGAAAAATTTAAAAAATCACTCTTACTCAAAATTGAGATATTTGAAATTCGCTCGCGCCATGTGTTTTAGAATCGTTTGTAGTTGTTTGTAGTAACAATAATTTCGTTTGTAGTTTTATCCATTTCGAAATAACAAAAAAAATTTTTAAATCACTTTTACCCAAAATTGAGATATCTGAAATCCGCTTGCGCCATGTGTTTTAGAATCGTTTGTAGTTGTTTGTAGTAACAATAATTTCGTTTGTAGTGGAATAATTTAAAAGTTGCAATGTATTTGTAATAAACAAATTACGTATCTTTGTCAATTTTAAAGATATCTCGAATCCGCTTGCGCCATGTGTTTTAGAATCGTTTGTAGTTATCTGACAAGATATCTTTAAAATTGACAAAGATACGTAATTTGTTTATTAAAAATACATTGCAACTTTTAAATTATTCAACTACAAACGATATTGTTGTTACTACAAACAACTACAAACGATTCTAAAACACATGGTGCGAGCGAATTTCAAATATCTCAATTTTGAGTAAGAGTGATTTTTAAAATTTTTCGTTATTTCGAAATAAATAAAACTACAAACGAAATTATTGTTACTACAAACAACTACAAATGATTGTAAAACGCATGGCGCGAACGAATTTCAAATATCTAAATTTTGGGGAAGTGATTTTTAAAAATTTTTGTTTTTGCAAAATGGATAAAACTACAAACGAAATTATTGTTACTACAAACAACTACAAACGATTCTAAAAAACATGGCGCAAGCGGATTCGAGATATCTTTAAAATTGACAGAGATACGTTATTTGTTTATTACAAATACATTGTAACTTTTAAATTATTCCACTACAAACGAAATTGTTGTTACTACAAACAACTACAAACGATTCTAAAACACATGGCGCAAGCGGATTCGAGATATCTTTAAAATTGACAAAGATACGTAATTTGTTTATTACAAATACATTGTAACTTTGAAATTATTCCACTACAAACGAAATTGTTGTTACTACAAACAACTACAAACGATTCTAAAACACATGGCGCCAGCGAATTTCAAATATCTCAATTTTGAGTAAGAGTGATTTTTAAAATTTTTCGTTATTTCGAAATGGATAAAACTACAAACGAAATTATTGTTACTACAAACAACTACAAACGATTGTAAAACACATGGCGCGAACGAATTTCAAATATCTAAATTTTGGGGAAGAGTGATTTTTAAAAATTTTTGTTTTTGCAAAATGGATAAAACTACAAACGAAATTATTGTTACTACAAACAACTACAAACGATTCTAAAAAACATGGCGCAAGCGGATTCGAGATATCTTTAAAATTGACAGAGATACGTTATTTGTTTATTACAAATACATTGTAACTTTTAAATTATTCCACTACAAACGAATTTGTTGTTACTACAAACAACTACAAACGATTCTAAAACACATGGCGCAAGCGGATTCAAGATATCTTTAAAATTGACAAAGAAACGTAATTTGTTTATTACAAATACATTGCAACTTTTAAATTATTCAACTACAAACGAAATACAACGAAAAAAATAATTTTTATCCCCTAAACAAATCTTTACGGGGACGCTGGTCTATATTTGAGCTCGCTATTAAACGTTTAATTAACATATCCGTTTATTAGAAACGTTTTTCCGAATACACATGTTTTAAATCTACGGCCTCTCTCTGATAAACGTTTAGACGTTTACCAGACTCTAATATACATTTAAATGTTAAGATAAACGGTTAAACGTTTAGTAAACGTTTACTAAACGTTTAAACGTGTAGACGTTTTTTACAAGTAAACGTTCTTCTGGAAGAAAATGTAAATGGATAAACGTTTCGCGTTTAAACGTTTATTCGAAAAACGGAATAAAATCAGAGCCCTAGACTCTATATTCTACATTCTGAGTTCTAAAATAATTCTCGTATAGTTCTGAATGTATCCGAACAAACGTTTTTCGAAGAACAAATGAGACGCTGGCCGATTTCTGAAATTCTGGGTGTTCTAAAATATTTCTCGTGTAGTTCTGAATGTGTCCTAACGTTTTCCAAATAGTTCTGCCGATTAGAATTATTTAATTTTTAAATAATTTTTATTGCCGCAATTACGACTACATGAGTGAGACACGCTAGCCGATTTTCGATAATTATTTGAAAAATAGACAAATGTTTATGAACAGAACTCTTCGGAAAACGTTCGGATACATTAAGAAGTACACGAAAAATATTTTGATATGAGATATCTCAATTTAGGGTAAGAGTAATTTTTTTAAATATTTGTTTTTTTTATGGATAAAACTACAAACGATATTATTGTTACTACAAACAACTACAAAGGATTCTAAAACACATAGCGCAAGCGGATTCGAGATATCTTTAAAATTGAGAAAGATACGTTATTTATATATTGCAAATACGTTGTAACTTTTATATTATTCAACTACAAACAAAATTATTGTTACTACAAACAACTACAAACGATTCTAAAACACATGGCGCGAACGAATTTCAAATATCTCAATTTTGAGTAAGAGTGATTTTTTTAATTTTTCGTTATTTCCAAATGGATAAAACTACAAACGAAATTATTGTTACTACAAACAACTACAAACGATTCTAAAACACATGGCGCGAGCGAATTTCAAATATCTCAATTTTAGGCAAGAGTGATTTTTAAAAATCTTTGTTTTTTGCAAAATCGATAAAACTACAAACGAAATTATTGTTACTACAAACAACTACAAAGAAAATGCTACAATTTCCTTTTTTTAAAAATTCATTTTGTTAAAGTCGGGTGCCAACTTCACGGAACTTGTATTGGCCCATGATATGTCACATTTGCTGTAGGGGAGACCGGGGCCTAACCGTCAGTTTTTTTTCGGTGCCGATTTTTAACAAGAAAGTAAATAATTTTAGTTAAATGTGGTATACCACTGTAAAGAGTGAACCTTTAGCTACAAAATTTATATAGGAAATTTTTATCTACGTCGCTTTGTTTAACCGGTATAGAGCAAAAACGACAACGGTGGAAAAATTGAAATCTCAAAAATGCCGGGGTTTAACCGTCACACTGCATTTTCAATACATATACGTACATCTAATCCTGAAAAATGATATGATACATCTTAATAATTGTTTTTTAAGAGAAAAATATAAAAATTTATTTAAAATTTTTATGCGAAACATTATTAAAAAATAGTTACGAGGGTTCCTCTTTCCGCAGAAGTCACTCGCCCGACTTGTTTCACTCCTCGACGTCCGATGACTCTATTCGGTGTCTGAACGGTTGTAATTCCCGTCTCATCCATATTCCATATGCAGTGAGCCTGGAAATGCCCGGAAATGCATTGGAAATGCACCCGGACTGCTTACTGACGGATTAACCCCAAACACAAGTTTCAGGTTTGATCGCCCACGAAATATTAGACATCAACGATAATGAAAAAACTACACTGGATTCGTGTTCAGCATGCATTACTCTTTATAATCACGTACCTCGAGATTTGGAGAGCAAATATTATTGCAGATATTACAAAATTTCCACGCGCAGAAAATGTAACTTTCACCTTCCGAAAACACGTTTGCCCTCGTAAAAATCATAACACGGCAGGTAACCTGCCGAAACTCCGTTGGTCACATGGGTACCATAAGCAGCGTTTACAATGTTAATAGCGAGTTCGCACAATATACAGGTTCCGAGATATTTGATTTGACGGTTCAACCCCGGCGACGGTTAGGCCCCGGTCTCCCCTACTATTTGCAGATTTCATTCGATCAAATTTTAATTCCTGTATATGCGATCTGTCTGCATGAAAGCTTATAATTCGCGTTGGACGGTTGACCAGAATGGAAATTTTGCATTCACCGCGAGAAGAAATATTGCTGTACGTGGCATTTAGTTCCAAATCGACTTCATACTTTAGCGGGATTACATTGTCTGGTAAACTGCCTCCGGAATCTGTCAATCTATCGTTATTTCCTGAATTTTCATCCATAGCTAGTGTTGCCGCACAAAGAAATAGTAGGCTCTTAAATAATAGTATGAAGGACTCCATGCCAATTTTTTTCGTTGCAGATATCTGTAGAAAAGATTATTTATGAAACAAAAGATACCTACATATTGTCATTCAAAACGCAGCGCAGAGTTTTGTCATTTTTATCTCATAGAGACACATAATATGACAGTATTATTGTGTTAATAATTTAATATTTTATTATATTATATATTGTTTACAACTTAAACTTTATTTTATATTGCGGTGGCCGCGTGTGCCCCTACCAAGATGATACCACACTAATTAACCGCTAGCTCGCGGGCAAAACGCGCTTTCCTCACGCTCGGTCGCGCCGACTAAAATATGTAAACAAAATCGGCAACAATACTCGTTGCCCTGATCGACGCTCTCTTCTACGATCTCATCGGACGACGCTATCAACAAGAGCAAATTGGTGGGTACATACTCGTGGAGTCTTACTATCGCGACTCGCATTGCAAAGAGTCACATGATATTTTTGGGGACACATTCTCCACATGCATCTTAACCATCTGCATACTCCTCTCCTACAATCATCATCATCTCCACTCACAACGACATGTTCCGCAAAATATATTTACGTCGTGTTATGATATCGCATTCTTTTCATCACGCGTCTTATGATTATATCTAAATCAGAGATTACATTTCCACAAATTTTATGAATCACCTAATAGAATATACGTTATATTATTGTATGTCAAGATTTTCTTGTATATCTTATTTATTTTATATTATGGCATTACGAATTTACATTTACTTTTCGATTGTTCTTTAAATAATCTTTGACCAGAAGAGTGATTTCTGATTATATATCACTTTATCGTGCACAGTAAGGTTTTTTAAATTTGTATAAAGCAAGATTATATATATTTATTTATTTTTGACATTTCAATATTTTTAATATAACATTTAATATAAACATATTAATATAACATAATATATAAACATATTAATATAACAATATTACAATATATAACATAAATTAAAGCAAGTAATTGCACTGTAAACCGCACTAAGACGAGAAAATTTGTTATGGAGGCAACCTAAAGAATGAATAGTAGGGGAGACCGGGGCTAAAAGGTCAGTTTTTTTTTGGTGCCGATTTTTAACAACAAAATAAATAATTTTAGTTAAATGTGGTATACCACTGTAAAGAGTGAACCTTTAGCTACAAAATTTATATAGGAAATTTTTGTCTACGTCGCTTTGTTTAACCGGTATAGAGCAAAAACGACAACGGTGGAAAAATTGAAATCTCAAAAATGCCGGGGTTTAAACGTCACACTGCATTTTCAATACATATACGTACATCTAATCCTGAAAAATGATAGGATACATTTTAATAATTGTTTTTTAAGAGAAAAATATAAAAATTTATTTAAAATTTTTATGCGAAACATTATTAAAAAATAGTTACGAGGGTTCCTCTTTCCGCAGAAGTCACTCGCCCGGCTTGTTTCACTCCTCGACGTCCGATGACTCTATTCGGTGTCTGAACGGTTGTAATTCCCGTCTCATCCATATTCCATATGCAATGAGCCTGGAAATGCCTTGGAAATGCATCTGGACTGCTTACTGACCGATTAGCCCCAAACACAAGTTTCAGGTTTGATCGCCCACGAAATATTAGACATCAACGATAATGAAAAAACTACACTGGATTCGTGTTCAGCATGCATTACTCTTTATAATCACGTACCTCGAGATTTGGAGAGCAAATATTATTGCAGATATTACAAAATTTCCACGCGCAGAAAATGTAACTTTCACCTTCCGAAAACACGTTTGTCCTCGTAAAAATCATAATACGGCAGGTAACCTGCCGAAACTCCGTTGGTCACATGGGTACCATAAGCAGCGTTTACAATGTTAATAGCGAGTTCACACAATATACAGGTTCCGAGATATTTGATTTGACGCTTCAACCCCGTTGACCTTTTAGCCCCGGTCTCCCCTATCCGTTTTTTTTTCAGTACACCAGAAATGCTTAAAAATTAGTTATTAAACTTACCAATGTTTTTTTCAATGGATTTATATATTGTATTTCCAGTTGTGCATACAGTAGTTTAAAATAATGACGGATTGAAAATATATTCCATTAAATGAACATTACACACAAAAATTTAAAGGATACAATTTTAATGGATTTTTTTCGAAAGCATTTTCAATCAGATTAATTTTGTGCAACTAATTTCAAAGAGATGGATATAACGGATCAACGATGTTTAATGTATGAAATATATACTTCGAATTCCGTCTTTCGAATGATTCAAACGTGTTCTACGCTGCGTGTTTGTTGTATTCTTGTTTAAGTAAAAGTACAACTTATATATATATATATTATACCTGAAGATGTAGGCTGCATTCTAATATTTACTGTCAGTACTGAAAATTTATTTTTTTTTTATATATTTTATGTCACGTAATATACTATAGATTTTCAGTATTGACAGTTGTTGATAGTAAATATTGAAATGTAGCCAAAATATATATATTAAAATTGTGTGCCGATTAGAATATAATTTTTGGAGCAATTAGCTACAGTTATCGCATTCTTACCTCGATGCGGCTGTGAAAGATTGTTCAATACGAGAACGTAAGGAGAACGGTCTGACTGTCCTGAGAAATCTCCGAGAACTGACGAGGCAATAGGTATCATAACAAATACATAGTGTCGATACATGTAAACAATGTATCTAACTAGATGGCTAAGGTGAGAGTATAAGGGGATACCCAGTGAGAAATACCTCATCAAAACGATATCAAATTGACGTCAAATAGATGAAAATTTCATCTATTTGACGTCAATTTGATATCGTTTTGATGAGGTATTTCTCACTGGGTATATGACAGTGTTGACTTTTCTAGAAGTTTTCGTTCTGATAAAAGTACTACGTGGTAATTGTTTCTTAATAAGCAGATGAGAGAGAGATTTTTATCATGTTGAAATATAGGATGTTTAATTTTGCAAATATAAAAGTTTACAAAATATGAAAACAATGAAAACACCGAAGATAATTATATTTGTAATAAAATGTTTAAAGTAATCTGGAAGTATAATGTGAAAACATCAAGAATCCTCAAAGTAATGAATATTATTCACGTATCTTACAACTGTATATATCGTGAATATTCTGTAAAATAAGAAATAGATTCACAATTTGCAATTCCTCGATATAAGAGCGATTATACACGGGATTTACCTCTGTTTTGAAACCAATTAATTAAGAATTAATTGTTTCAGTTATATTTAAATTTACTGTATGGAAACTTACGACGTCTCTTGTGTGATTAATATGGATAATGAAATCGGAAGACCGGTAAATTTACGACTCTCGACGTTTATCAATGGCTCGACATCATAATGTTTCGGTAAAACATAACTCTTTGTCATACGGTCATCGACTTCAGTACGTAATTTGTGTTAATTTTTATCAAAAAAGAGCCACCTTAGCGGAATCAAATATTGGATTGTCAATTAATAGCAGTTTTAAAAATGTCATGCCAATTTTTGTTTCAGGTGTCCATAGAAGCGCATATTTTTTAGAAAAATAGGTAATTCCATGAAACGCAGAACTCTCCGTCAGTTTTAATATATAAAATGGTAAATATATACAATTACAGTACAACCGGAAGAAACATAAAAATGTAGAGTAAAGTATATGTCAGAATACTTCCTGTCGCGATTTTATTTTTTTCAAAAGTAATCGAAAAGTAACAATGTTTTTGATATATCGTAATATGTATTTTGGAGCACTTATTTCTGAAAATGACGTCGTAAATTCATCTTAAGAAGTCTTATAAACATGTATGTCTAAAAGATGTTTTTACTACTTTTTTAGTCATGCGTGCTGTCTAGGAAGTAACATATAAAGTTAATACTTTCTAGTCAATTTTTCATATCATGTTTTTATTATATTTTATAGTCGCATTAAAAATAAGACTGCGATTGCACATTATTAATCTATTTATATTAATCTATTCTTATTATTTTAAAACTGTTTAAATACACTCATGAAAATTCCTTATTATAAATGTTTACCTTATTATAATAAATATGTTAAGCAGACTAGTATTTATAATAAATATAGATATACGCATATAATAATTATAAATGTTTACACATTAAACCTAACACTGATTAAATATTACATTGATCCTTTGAATTAATTAACATTAAACATTAACATTAAACATTATATTAGTGCGATATATTATATATGTCTAAATTATTAATAAAGATTTATAAATTAATATTCCAAAAGTGATTCGCATTACTGTGTCGCATTATTTCAGATGAGCGTAATTCTATTTTGCATTTTAAAAGCATAACTTCTCCAAAAATTATTAGACCTGGTATGTGATTATCTCTCGTGCAAGTCGTGCATTTCTGTAACTAAAATTAAATTGTTGGATTAATTAAAAACATACACATACATATCCAGTATTAATAAATAATAATTCGTATTCGTCATCAAGCTATAAGAATTTTACACAACATAGTCTCTTATAATTATCGGTAATAATTACCTTAATGTATAATCTATCATCAATGGGTGAGTAAAAAGATCAATCGGCCAGGTTGTTAAATAACTTTCCAAAAATTTATTTATTTAAAACAGGATTATTTTTATACTTATTATCCATAGTTAATATGTTAATTTTATGTTATGGAAAACCGGCGAGATATGTTTAAAGTCTCATTATTAGCATAATTAAGACATAAGCGTGCGTATTATAGCATATGCCATATATCAATAAATTAAACAAATTTAATAATAACTATTTCATAATATACATATATATTTTAATTGAGTTTCTATAATTTACCTTATCCAATGAGTACTTGGAGTATACTTGATTAATAATATCTGTTAATGCTACAGTCACACTAATTTCTCTGTAGAAACAAAAAAGCAGATTTATGAAAAGCATATGTAACGAATTTTAATGAGTGCAAATAATATCTTTATAAAAAAATATTTGTACCTAGGTTTTACTTTATCAAAATTTACTAATATATAATCAAGTGTCGTATCATTCTTCGCATTTCTCGCAACGATAGAATGAAAAATGTAAATTCGGTCATTTTTTTAATTTTTTTATCATAATGTTTTGACGCTATTAACTTTAAATATTTACGGATAATAGAGAAATCCTCTGAGCAAGCCAGGTATTTTAAAAGTGTATAATCTGATTTCTCTATATATATTTGAAACACTTCATCCCAAGTAGTATTCTCTGCTGTTATTAAACCAGTACAATATGTCCATTCCTTCCACCAAGGCAAAAGGCTATAATATTAAAATATATATATTTATATAAATTAGTTACGAAAATTGTGCTCGTACTCATGCATCTTTATCAGATAATTTATTAAGCATTGCATAAATATAAATTGCACAAATAGGAATGCTTCGTCTATTATTAAAAATTGAAAAATAGAAAGAAATACCTTCTTCTTTTCTTATACACCAAATATATTTGTAATTTAAAATTGGCCTGTTTCCTGCACTCAGAAGAACCGAAAGCACATGTCCATCTTGCGACCTCTTGCTTTAAACTACTGTTAAAATGGATTGGATCACTTTTTTCTTCATATCTTATTTCCTGATGAAGTTTATTCAATACTGTTATCATAATGATCTACGAATCGTTAAGAAACATAAAGAGATTACATTGGTTTTTTGTAATATTGATAAAGAGAAGCATGATGTAGGTATATGTATAAATATATACGTATTAATAACCAATTTTCTTATATTTATGAATCAAGCATAGTTAGAATTTCTTTAGAAATCATTGTATATATTTTATTAAAATTAATCTATTCTTATTATTTTATAACTTAAAAAAAATACTCATGAATATTTTTTGTTACAAACATTTATGTGAAAAAATACATGTTAAGATTAGTATTTATAATAAATATAAATATGTACAAATAGTAAATATAAATGTAAACATTAAACATAACTTTAAGATTAAATATTAAACATTATATTAAACGGTATATTATAATTTTTCAAACTATTAACAAAGATTTATGAATAAAAATTCCGAAAGTGATTCACGTGTCGCATTATTTCAGATGAGCCTAATTCTATTTTGCGTTTAAAATATGACATTTTCCCATAAATTTATTAAATCTGATGTCACCACTAATGCATTCCATTATCTAAAATAAAATTGTTCGGTTAATTAAAAGCATGTATTTAGCATTAATAAATAATAATTCGTCATCAAATTATAAGAATGTCACACAATATTGCCTCTTATAATAATTATAATCATAATTATAAATAATTATTATGGTTATAAATAAAATACAGTAATACACACGCGCACGTGCACGCGTGCTCACATATATTGTTACTTAAAACGCAGCGCAGAGTTTTGCAATTTTTATCTCATAAAAACACATAATGTGATAGTATAATTGTGTTAATAGTTTAATAACATTTTATTATGACATTGTTTACATATAAATTTTATTTTCAACATTTATGTTGTGTTATAATATTGCATTTTTTAAAATCAGACATAGAAAAGAACGAACAATTGCAGAATTTACTTGCAAAGAAATAGTTGCAGAGAATAATAATAATTGAAGTATTTGCAATAAAATTGCTTATAACGTCTATATATGTCTATACGTCTATAGCATTCTAATGTTGATCATGTTAATCATCATAGATCATTTCCACGAATTTTATGTATCAAGTAATAGAATTTTTTATTATTGTAGGTCAAGATTTTTTGTATATATTTTATTTATATTATATTATGACATCACAACTTGCATTTGCTTTTTGATTGCTATATTTCAATAATTCTTGAGTAGGAGAGAACG
Organism: Temnothorax nylanderi; assembly: GCF_030848795.1. Taxonomy (NCBI): domain Eukaryota; kingdom Metazoa; phylum Arthropoda; class Insecta; order Hymenoptera; family Formicidae; genus Temnothorax; species Temnothorax nylanderi. The sequence continues at coordinate 27,734 of NW_027249875.1, forward strand.
TGCTTTCCTATTATATATTACTTCTTTGTCCATAGTAAAGTTTCTAAATTTTTATAATGCAACGCATTTATATTTATTACCTCGATGTGGGTTTGGTAGAGTGTTTAATACGATGATATAAAGAGAACGATCTGACCGTCCTGGGAAATCTCCGAGAACTGACAAAGGTATATGTATTATAATAAGTACTTATGTTAGTGTCAACACACGTGTAAATAAAATACCTGACAAGACAGTTAGAAGTTAGAACGATATAAATCTGCCGAGATATCAAAATGTAACGCCAATATTTCTTATTGTTCACATACATGTGTGTATTTATAACTCGCACACGTATAGTATACTTATTCCGCTTTGTGTCGAGTCACGCATCGTTTAGACGAACTATTTCAAATGCGATCGCAAGATTTCGTGGATTTCTCGGAATTTCAGGCGTCGCTAATCGACGATCCATCGGCTATGATCTTTCTCCGAACCGATGTGGCTATCACTTCTAATCTTACTGTCGCGTTGCCTCTAACATTCTGACTACTAATAGACGTTGCCCGCAAGTTGTACAGAGAAATAAAGAAAGAGTCTTACGAGAAATCGTCTGACGACTTCAATTCGCCTGCCCTCCAAGCGAGCCTTAATTGATTGCATTATTGTCAACTTGAGGCATGTGCTTTCTTTGCGTCGCCCAGGGAAGAAAATAACCGATATTTACGCACAAAGAGCGAACAAAGCAGACAATAGGAAATAAAAATAAGAAATAGTAAAAATAAGAACAAGGATAGGTATATATAACATTGTTGAGATTTCTGTAAGTTTCGATAAAGGTTGTGTAATAATTTTTTATTAATTAGAGAAAGAGAGAGAGAAATATTTTTATCATCTTGAAATATACAATGTTTAAATACTTTAACTTTGCAAATATAGAAATTTCAAAAATTTCAAACAATGAAAACGCCGAAAACAATTATATTTGTAAAAATATTAAAATAATTTGGAGGTAGTCACAATTGTAAGAATCTTGAAGGTATTAAAATACTATTGACTTGTAACTTATAACTGCATATATGATGAGTATTCTGTAAAATAAGAGATAGGTATACTATTTACAATTCCTCAATATATGAGCGATAACTCTGGATATATCTCTGTTTAGGGACTAATTAATCAATGTTTCAGTTATATTCAAATTTACTGAGTAAAAATTTATGGCGTTTGTTATGTGATTGTTAATGTGGATAATGATATTGTATGTGCTGTTTAAAATTTACGTTTGTCTCGACGTTTATCAACAGGTTGGCATCATGTATATCGGTATCACATATCAGGTCGCCAAATGGAAATCGGCTTATGTGTGACTTAAAATTTTTAATATGTAACACCATTTATTTGTAAACAAAAACAATGTAAGCATTAGAAAATATTTTTTACAACATTATAGTGTGATTCGTCGAAATTTATAACAGCGATTTTCTTATGCAGTATTGCGTTTTAATTAGTAATTGTTTTTAATCTTTCTTTTTTTTGTAGTTATATTTATACATAGGTATACTGTATGTCTTAATTTCTTTGACTTTTTTTGTAATTATAATTATGTGTATAATATCTTAATTTTTTTCGGTTTTGTAACTCTACACTGAGAATGGTTTAGTAACAAACCGAAACGTCTGTAGATTATTTTATCACAAATACAAATTTTACAATGCTAACACCTCGTTGCGACTCAATGCTCATTATCATTAATTAATTTGTTATTCTTTTGAGCATTAGATATTTAATAATTTATTCAATTTTAGCGCACAAATTCGCTGGAATGCGAATAATTTTGCAATTTATTAGCAATTCAAATCTAGCAAACGACAATCGTTAATAGGATCATCAGCGATGGATATCAGAATCCATAAGCGATAACGTCATAGATATCGCGAAATTGATAGACAATGAAAATTGATCCTGTATTACAAATTAAAAACTAAAAATATTTAACATTAGTAATATACATTATAAATTTCTCTCAAATTCAAAATATGAAGTAATAATTCTTTTACCCTATTTAATAATTTTTTAAATCAAATAGACAAGTGAAAGTTATGATAACGCAATAAATCAAGGAAATAACAATGAGAATTTATTTACATAAATCCAAGATTCAAACTTCTTATCAAGAGTTAATTTCAATAATAAGCATAGTCCATTTTGTAAGGAGAGTGAAATTTAGACACTTATGCAGATATATTTATATTACATACAAAAAATTACATTACTACAATTAATTACATGCATGATATTCTGTATACAAAAAATTTTTTTTATTTTCACAAATTTATACGATTTTGGATGATTTAACGGGAATTATCATCGTGCTTCACAGCGAACCGAACTACCTCCTATCATTGGCTCTGCAACTGCTGACATTTTAAATTTCAACGATGTTATCTTATATAAAATGCGTGCTAAGGAATTAGTTTCCACTATATTTGTTTCATAAAGAATTTAATATTTCTCAAGCGTTTCTTTCCATATAATAAATAAATTATTTTATATTACAGTTACTGATGACTCACCTTGTAAAGAAGAAAATTAAGTTAATTATTAACCAGATAATTATCCATTTAAATGTAAAATAATGGCCAATTCCTTCTGGGTTTCACACAACATCTTCTTTTTATTTTTCATATATGTTTTGATCGCTACTGGACGCATTTCAATCCACTCGTACAAATGTTGAAATATACGACATGCATAATCTGGCGAACAATTTTGACTGGCAAAGTACAAAGCTGATCCCACTTTTCCAACCCATCGAACTTTAATGCACAATAGCAGCCAAAGACATCTGCGATATATGCGTTTTACGTTAAGTAATAGTTTGTTAATCTGAATTAAAGATGTGCGTCGTTTACAAAAATTTAATACTGTAAGTGATTATTTGACTAGTGATTAATTACTTATTCTGAGCATTAAAAGCACTGTTAACATTGCTTTTAATACTGAAAATAAGTAATTAATCACTAGCCAAATAATCATTTACAGTATTGAATTTCTGTAAAAGATATTTACCGTAATTTAGCATTTTGGCAATCAAAATCGTAACGATATGAAATTAATCTCAGTTTGTGTATGGTCAAACTTTCATAAGACAAATGTAGGTTGCTTAAAAATATTATTTTCTCAGCGTCACAAGGGTGCCTTTTATCTATTAACATAGGAGGTATTCTATCGGTTTTACAATTCCATTTAATCCATCCTTCCGCTAAGTCGACACATTTTTTTTCCCATTTAGTCTTTCCCGATGCGGATGGGAACAGTGGGACCATAAGTGGAGAAACAATATCGTAGAGCCACTTGTCCAATGTAAGATCATATAATATCTGAAAACAACAGTAAAGTGATTATTTTTAAAAGCTAAAAATATGAATATTAGTGAAAGTGTAGTTTGTACGTATAAAAGACATATTACCTTCTTTTCTTTCTTGTCAGAAAAATATAGATACAAGTACTTTATCCAATCTTGAGTGTTTGTACTTTTAAATGCAAATTTGAGAAAATAAGATTTAAGAAATGGTTCGAATACCAAAGATTTTTCTAAATCTAACATGTACTCTAGATGAGTTAAGAGCACGCATCCCCATTCATAAGGCACGTATTCAGTAGCTTCATAGGGCAACAAATTCGTCAAATTGGGTTTTAAGCACTTTAGCGAGCCAGATTCCTCTAATTCTTTAATCTATAATACAATTTTAGAAGCTAATACAATAAAAATGCAAGAATGTGTGTTTGTTGTGTGTATAATATAAAATCTTGTTCTTTAGTAACATTATTTATTACTTTATTTCTTTGATCTAATCAATGTTTATATACCATACCATATTTTGCAGGTTATCTAGTCCCTCGCATTGGAGAAAATTCTTTATGTCATGTTCAATCTGTTCAATCTGTTCAATCTGTTCTTTTGTTAATAGACCTGCCTTGTGACGCTCAGAAAATAATATCTCTGTTAATAGTTTGCTTTCAATTTTTCTACTTATAAAAATGTTGAAACTCTTATTTAACCACAAATTCTCATAATTGCAACATGTAACTAAATTTCCTGCCCAGCTCTGTGAGATGTTGCGAGCAAATAAACCGACACAAGTAATATCTCCATAAAGTAGAGTCGGTGGAATAAATGTCACGCATGGACATTCTATTTCGAAATGGGCGATACTTCGTGGGAGCACACATATATCGTATCTATCTATAGAGACATCGTTTTACATGTAATAGCAAAAAATAATAACAATATGCAAAAAGAGAGAAATTATAATGCGCAATAATAAAATTCATTAATTGCATGTAGAAATTTAAATAAACCAAGGTCAACAAGTTTAGTTATAATATATTTTACCCCAAAAATAAGATCCACACACACTTTCGGCAATCTCCAACATTCTTTCAATCTTACTAAAATTTGTCTCAAACGTATCGATACTTTCGCGAATAAATTTGCTCTCGGCGAATATATTTGATTTTGTATTAAGTTTTCTTTTCTCTAGTGAGCCCACAGCAATAATCACCGCATGTGATGGTACCGGATTCATTTGATGGAATTCATATACGTTTAGTTCCTCACTCTCGTATTCTTTATTCAAAATTGCGGACATTAGAACTTTATAATTTTTTGGTACCGAAATCTAAGAAATAAAATTTAATAGACAATGATTATGAATTAAATTGATATTTTATTTAAATTCAACTAAAAGTGTATAAAAAAATTTAATTTTTAAGGAAATAAGTTTTAATATTTAAAATTATTCAAGTGTTTTCTATACTTAATCACTTTTTGACGAATTATATTTTATTACAAATTTTTACCACTTTTATCAATAATGTCAATAATGTCAATCAATTGTATGTCGTTTCATATAAATGAATAAGTACGGAATGCATACAAATACTACTGTGATAAAATTCTTACCTTAGCGGTGTACGTAGATTTGACAGACGGTGTATCCTGGCAGGGAAACCATGCTCTAGCATATATTAGCTGAAAAATAGACATTTTTACATAATCTATGTTAATATAGAAAAACGTCTTTGTTTAGCCAGTTTACCTTGTTGTGAGACAGTAGAAAGTGATGTTTACCATCGGCAATTTGTGCAGGTGTTAACCAATGTAATGCAGGAGAGTTTTCAGTTGTTTTGTATTCAATCTGAATTTTACATCTAAAAGTATCGCATTATGGGTGTATTAAATCCTTAAATTAATAATCGTTAGTAATTATACTTTTCGAAAAATATTTTATACTTACTCAGGGTTAAAAGTGTAAATATCAACAGCTGGTAACTCTACGCAAAATAAACTTCCAAGGGCAGAACATTTTACAATGCGATGACGTAAAGGCTTTCCATCAAGCACGTTTGTGACATTTGATATAATAAGTTCGAGGTTATCTAAAATCTAATTATTCGATATTACATATTAATAACAGACAAAATTATTGTTTGACACGAAGGAAAACATTTACTTACTATTTCACTAGCCGAAGATTTTCTTTTTATCGTTAAAATCGCTTTTCCTTTGAGAACTTTGTTATCAAAATCCACAATCAATTCTAAATTGGTATTTTTTACACGTGCCAATTCTTATAATTAAAAAGATACAGAAATAAAAAAACATGAGTAATAAGTATAATGATATATAGATATAATAAATAAGTACATGACAAAAAGTAATAATAATAACACAGTTGAAATGAGAATCATTATGGTAATAGCCTGTACGATATTATTTGTAAAATACACACAATTTTCAGATTTTTATGCTAATTGTAAGGGCAATATATTTTATGTATTCAAGAAAATGCGTAGAATGCTATCTGTTAATTAAAACTGCAGTAAACGAATAATCTACTTTTAAAAATTATAAATTTCTAAAGAGCTAGTATTATATATAATATATGTGCAACAGTTTCGTCTTTCAAACATCTTAATAATTTCCGCAAATATTCCTTATTCTATTTCTTTAAGAAGAAAATAAATAAATAAACTTGAAGTTTGATATATTATGTTTATGTAGACAATTAAATAATTAAATACCTGGTTCCGCAAAAGAACGTGGATTTGTAGTAGATCTTGAAAAATCCATTTTAGGACAGATACGTGCGTTACAGCCTTTCCTTTTCAAATGACTTGCAATAATAGATCTTTATGTCTGAACTGGTCGCACAAAGGCACAGTATTACTCTTAACTCCTACCCGTTTTCCTTTGTTTGGCATATTCTGTTTACTATAATGTCCGACGTCAAAGCAGAGCCGTACGAAAAGAAAACTGCACCCGGGGTATAGCGCGAATTTTGCGCTCTCTTCCGCAGTTGAATAAAAGTTTAATTGGTAACAGACTTTGCCGCCGGTGCCCGGGGCCTTTTTCGTCCCTTCTCTTCGCACGTCCCTCTGTCAAAGTGGCTGTGCTTCCTCGCGCAAAAACATATCCGAATTAGGTAAATTCAATAAATCAAACTGTCATAGACTTGGTTTCTTTATTTTTTAATACTCAGATGCACTCTTGCTTTATTCTAAATAGATAGACAGTGAAAGAATTGATGATTAAGAAAGTATTTCTCCTGTCCGTGCGCTTAATGCGACGGGTATAATTAGTTCTTGTGTTAAATTTTCAATCTTCTGGATAATGGACCTCTACGTCAATACCACTGCGTCAAGTTCGTTTTCGTGAAGAGGGTTATAAGGCGACTAAAAACCATGTGTTTTTATCCTGCTCTAAAAATTATGCTTCACTAGATATGCGCACACATATAGCCGACACAAAATATTTAACGTAATTTTAAGTAATTGTCGAATATTCTATTCCATGGATCACAAGTTAATTATGTACTAATAAACGATTGATATGTTACAGTTCTCCGTTGCTCACATTCAATCCTGCAGTTATCCACATAAACACATAATCTGAAATTGATCGGAAAATTATATGTTGAGATATGTCGTAAAATTTAAACACATAAAATTTATTTTAATTGAAAACCATACATAGAAGTATTGGATGCGTGCAATATCCGCAAAAGAATTTATACTTTCCATAAAGATATTCCCGTTTACCATATAATTAACGCTACAGAATCAATTTTCATTGTCTATAACTTTCGCAACAGGTATGACATTATTACTTATGGATTCTGATGATTCTATTAATGATTATCGTTCGCTAGATTTGAATTGATAAAAAAAATTTGCGATGTAAAATTATTCGCTTTGCGGTGTATTCTATAATCAAATAAAATATGACAAATAATTTTTTCAAAAATAATTTTCTTCGCAACTATAAAATATTTCATACGTTGAGGCGAAAAGAAACATAAAAAATAAATCAATTAAAATCTTGACTTAAAGCAATGCTAAGGAGTAATATACTAATGTATATAAAGAAATATGTGGAAAGAATGAATACATTCAAAGAATTTTACATTAATTTGTATGTGGAAAACGTCATAATCAAAATTTTGTGCACATGTAAATAATTTGCATATCATTTATTTTACAATAGTACAATAACACTTCAATCAGATTTGTATTACAAGCGATTTCGCGCAGATTGATACATACAGCAAAGATTAAATACAATTTTTTCTAAATAATCATACATCTTATCAAATTACAATAGCAACTAGCTCATAATTCTTCAATCTGTGATAAGTGAACATTCTATCCTACAAAAAATAATATTAATTATATAAATATTATATCGCATAATTTGTTTCAGAAAATAGCATTTTTTTCCTGTACTCGTTGCTGTGTATATTACATGCGTTTAATAATTTTGTAAATTTTTTATTGCGGCGTTTCAAACTACTTCCAACTGTATTTCTTCCACTGTTGTTTCTCCATTTATTATATACATATATATAAGTTCACCTGCTCACCAGCGTAATTATCTCGCAGTGAATCTCTCTAATATTCTGTTTCAACTTAGAGTTTGAAACGCAGAAATAAAAAGAAACGGAGCCTAGAAAGTGTAATTTAAAAAAAAAGAGAATTCCGTTTAATGTGGTGTTTGAGTTTATCAAACATTTATATCGAATCACATTTATGCGATATTTGGAGTTCACAGCTGCGTTGTTTATTTAACATTCTAATAAACAGACTATGTTGTGAAACATGAGAAAAATGAGGTAGGGGAAGAGAAGAAGCGATACTGTGCTCTTATGGACAATAAAGGTAATCGTTAACAGATTCGTATAAGTCGAAGCTTTTGCTTGAGAAGATTATTGAAATATTTTTCAATGGCTTTGACATCTGCAGATACGCACTCTTATGCGAGACCAGGTATTATTTAACTAGCGACAATATAAATAATATTAGATATTTAAAATTTATATTATTAAAGTTTTTACTTGAAGAAAACAGTTATGTTTGATCGACGAAACTGTTACACGTATTTTCAGATTAGTAATTGAAAATGGCAATTCACAATTTTCAAAATTGAGTTATTAGGTATATCATGTCTATTATAAAATTGAAACATTTTATCTTCTTTAACTCATATTTAAGAAATATTTTTTCTGTTATATATTATGTCATATTTCTGTTATATTTTTCTGTTATATTTGTAAATTTTGTACAAAACTCTCAAAAAATTACTTTTATTATAAAAACGATATTACTGCTAATTAATAATTTTAATTACAACATGTTATGTCTTGTCTCGTACTTATGCCTATTATTTATTCACTCTTATTTATTATTTAAATATATTTATTTTCTATATATCTCTCTATTTTATCATTAGAATTCGCACGTGTAATCGATACTCGTTTAGAATTGAATGTAAATTTTGACGGAAGAGTTATTGAGGGAAAAGCGATTTTGACTATAGAAAGGGAACCTTCAAGTTACGAAATAGTGAGTAGACATTTTCATTTATATTGAGCGAGTTTAAGGTTTGGATTAATATGTAATATGACGCAATTAGATTCTAGATAGCTACAGATTAACTATATCAAGTGTCACAAATTTTACTACTGGAACTCCTTTAAAATATGAAATTGGATATTATGGCGCACATGGAAGTAAATTTGCTATTCAATTACTACAAAGTGTAGAAATTTATAGTAATCGGTAAATATAAAACAAAACTGTAAATTTCAAACAATACATATATTTAAAAAATATTCAATACACAGATATTAAAAATTATAGTTGAAAGTAATTGATGTACACATGATAGTATAATGCTTTCAGATGTACAATTCAAATTGAATATAAAACAAGTTCAAACTCCCCTTCATTATATTGGCTAACGCCTGAGCAAACTGCCGATGGTGAACATCCCTTTCTACTGTCTCACAACAAGGTAAACTGGCTATAAAACAAAGGCGTTTTTCTACATTAACATAGATTATATAAAAGTGTCTATTTTTTCAGCTAACATATGCTAGAGCATGGTTTCCCTGTCAGGATACACCGTCTGTCAAATCTACATACACTGCTATGGTAAGAATTTAAGCACAGGTAGTATTTGTATGTTCCGTACTTATTCATGAAAACACTGATATACCATTGATTGTTATTGATATTATTTAAAACAGTAATAAAAATTTGCGAAGAAATGAAATACGTTCAAACATAAATATTCATATTTTTATAAAATTTAATTTCTCATAAGCTGTTTTAATTAAATTAAAATAAAGTATCAATTTAATTTTTAATGATTATCTATTTTTGTATTTTATTTTTTAGATTTCAGTACCAAAAAACTTTACAGTTTTAATGTCCGCAATTTTGAAAAATGTATACGAGAGTGGGGAACTAAACATATATGAATTCCATCAAACAAATCTGGTACCATCTTATGCGGTGATTATTGCTGTGGGCTCACTAAAGAAAAAACCACTTGATGCACTTAATGCAAGAACATATACAATATTCGCCGAAAGCAAAATTATTAGACAAAGTTTCGATACGTTTCGTTCAGAAATTATTACGATAAAAAGAATGTTGAAGATTGCCGAAAGTGTGTGCGGACCTTATTTTTGGAGTAATCATCAACTGTAGATATTGGTTTATTTAAATTTATGCATATAATGAATTTTACCTTTATGTATTATCAATCCTCCCTTCTTTATTCATTGTTATTATTTCTTATTATTACATCTAAAATAATATTTCTAGAGAGATATGATATATGCGTGCTTCCACCAAGTATCGCCCACTTCGAAATAGAATGTCCATGCGTGACATTTATTTCGCCGACTCTACTTGGCGGAGATCAGTCTTGTATCAGTTCACTCGCTCGAAATATCTCACAGAGCTGGGCAGGAAATTTAGTTACATGTTCCAGTTATGAGCATCTGTGGCTGAATAAGAGTTTCAGCATTTTTATTAGCAGGAAAATTAAAAGCAAACTACCGATTCATGAAGATATGAAGTCTTTTCTCGACAGGGAAGGACTAGATGACCTAAACATTATGGTAAGGTGTTAACGTTAGTTTAATAAAAGAAATGGATTAATAAATAATGTTACCGGGTGACAATATTTTGCATTGTATTCCCAACAAACACACACACACACACACACACACACATTCTTCTTGCATTCTTACTTTATTATCTTCTGAATTGTATTATAGATTCAAAAATTCAATAATTCTGGCTCACTAAAATGCTTAATACCAAATTTGACGAATTTGTTGCCCCATGAAGCTACTGAATACGTGCCTTACGAGTGGGGATGCGTGCTCTTAAATCGTCTAGAGTATACGTTAGGAGGATCCTCAGTATTCGAACCGTTTTTTAAATCTTATTTTCACGAATTTGCACTGAAAAGTATAGACACTCGAGATTGGATAAACTATTTGTATCAATATTTTCCTAACAAGAAAGAGGTACCATCTCTTTTATACAAACTACAGTTTCACTAGTATTCATCTTTTAAACATTTAAATATAATAACTTTAATGTTGTTTTCAGATGTTACGTAATGTTATATGGTACGCATCTTTCTTTAAAGTCACTTCTCCATGCATTTTACCGAGAATGACTGCATGGGAAGCAAAGTTTTTCAAATTAGCGGAAGAATGGGTCACACGGGGTTATAGAGCTCGTACACCTAGTGGCTTAAATAGTGGAAGGTACCCTTGTGACGCTGAGAGAATAATATTATTGAACTACTTAAATTCTTTCTATACGGGTTTGACCGCACAGAAACTGAGATCAATTTCATATCGTTACGCTTTAGATATTCAAAATGCTGAAATACGGTAAATATGTGTGTACATCTTCATACAAATTAATACACAATTACTTAACGTAAAGCGCATATGTATTTTGCAGATTTCTTTGGCTGCTATTATGCATTAATGTTCGATGGGCTGAGAAAGTTGAATCAGCTTTGAACTTCGCCGTTGAATTTTGTTCGCCAAATTATGCATGTCGTATATTTCAATATTTGTACGAGTGGATTGAAATGCGTCCAGTAGCGATCAAAACGTATATGAAAAATAAAGAGAAGATGTTGTGTGAAACCCAGAAGGAATTGGCCATTATTTTACATTTAAATAGTAGTATAAAATAATGTAATAAAATTATTATATAGAAAGAAACGCTTGAAAAATATTGAACTGTTTATAGAACAAATATGGTGGAAACAAATTTCTATAGCACGCAATAGATATAAGATAACTTTGTTAAAATTTAAAATGTTGTTTGTTTTGTTTAAACAGTTGCAGAGCCAACAATTATAGGTAGTTCAGTTCGTTGTGACGCATGACGACAATTCCCGTTGGATCGTCAAAAAAACATAAATTAATAAAAATAAAAATATACTTCTTATACCTGTTATATACAGAAGACTGTGTAATTAATTATAGTTATGTAATTTATTGTACGTAACATAATTATCTCTGCATAAGCTTCCAAATTTTATTTTTTTTTACAATGAACTACGCGTATTACTGATATCAAATCTTGACAAAAAGATTGAATCTTGGATACAAGTAAAGAAATTTTTTATGCTACTTCCTTTGATTAATCGCGTTAACATAGCTCACACTTTATCTGCTTAATGAAAGAATCTTCTTTAATACTTCTACTAATAAAAATAATTATTGCCTTATTTTTAATTTAAGAGAAATTCATAACGTATACAGTTTATTTCAATATGTTTCGTTTTTTATTTATAATATTTATAATTGATTATTTGTAATATATAATATTTATATATTTTTATAATATATAATATTTATATATTTTTATAATATATAATATTTATATATTTTTATAATATATAATATTTATATTTTTATAATATGTATATAATATTTACATGTACATTTATATTATAATATATAATATTATACAAAGTATTTGAAAAGTGTGGGACCCCCCTATTATCTCAAAAAGAACGCACTTTCACGGAAAATGACTCGAACAAAAGTTGTAGGGGTCGTAAAGTACTATCACCACAAGATAGTACTTTACGACCCCTACAACTTTTGTTCGAGTCATTTTCCGTGAGACTGCGTTCTTTTTGAGATAATAGGGGGGTCCCACACTTTTCGAATACCCTGTATATATATTATATAATAATATAATATATAATTATAATTAATTATTTATGATATTTATAATATTTATAATTGCTAAGAGATCAATTTTTATTGCCTAACGCTTTCGCAACAGCTATGACGTTATCGTACAAATTCCAATAATCTCATTAATGATTAACGTTTGCAGGATTTTTTTTGCTAATAAAATGTTTGTAAGATTATAAATGTTTTGCGGCGAATTTGTGTTCTAAAATTAAATTAACTAATTAGCTCCAAAAATAACCTTTCTCACAACCGTAAAAATATATTTACTAAATTCAAAAATAAATCAAATCTATTCTAACCTAGGTGATAGTAGCTTTCATTTTTCTTAACAAAATTATTAAATTACAAAATTGTTACTTTATTCAATCCAAGTGATATCTACCTCGAAAAAACCTAAATAACAAGTGGTATCTATTTAAAAAAAAATATGTGAAATCTTTTAATACTGCGCCAATTACAAAGAGAGAATATATATATATATATATACCTTAACAAAATTATTATTATATCACAAAATTGCGTTACCAAACTCAATCCAAGTGATACGTACCAACCTAAGTGGTAGTAGCCTTATTTCTCCTTAACAAAATTATATCACAAAATTGCGTTACCTAACTCAACCTAAGTAATGTTATTTCAAAAAAATATATGAAATCTTTAAATTACGCCAACTACAAAAGAATATATATATTGCTTTGAAAAATAATTGTAGCGCAACTACTCTTAAAAAATAAAACAAAATTGTGTTACCTAACTCAACCCACGTGGTATGTATCTTTGTATTCCTGAGGGTCTTTCTATCAATCTAAGTGGTAGTAGTTTTAATTCTCCTTGATAAAATTATAATATTACAAAGAATCATTTTAATCACAAAGAATTAAAAAGGTAACATTATAAAATAAAAATATTTAATTAAAATAAAATAAATAAATTTTTCTTGTAAAAAACTTGGCGCTGCTTTTTTAAGGTCTATCCAGACAAATTTACATCGCGCATAAACATAAGCGTAAGAAATTGATTGGTTCATATATATGTGCAAAAGGAAATAAAGACCAATTCATCTCTTTATGCATATGCTTATGCACCTATGCAAGTTTGTCTGGATTGACCTTAAAAAGCAGCGCCAAGTTTTTTACAAGAAAAATTTATTTATTTTATTTTAATTAAATATTTTTATTTTATAATGTTACCTTTTTAATTCTTTGTGATTAAAATGATTCTTTGTAATATTATAATTTTATCAAGGAGAATTAAAACTACTACCACTTAGATTGATAGAAAGACCCTCAGGAATACAAAGATACATACCACGTGGGTTGAGTTAGGTAACACAATTTTGTTTTATTTTTTAAGAGTAGTTGCGCTACAATTATTTTTCAAAGCAATATATATATTCTTTTTGTAGTTGGCGTAATTTAAAGATTTCATATATTTTTTTGAAATAACATTACTTAGGTTGAGTTAGGTAACGCAATTTTGTGATATAATTTTGTTAAGGAGAAATAAGGCTACTACCACTTAGGTTGGTACGTATCACTTGGATTGAGTTTGGTAACGCAATTTTGTGATATAATAATAATTTTGTTAAGGTATATATATATATATATATTCTCTCTTTGTAATTGGCGCAGTATTAAAAAATTTCACATATTTTTTTTTAAATAGATACCACTTGTTATTTAGGTTTTTTCGAGGTAGATATCACTTGGATTGAATAAAGTAACAATTTTGTAATTTAATAATTTTGTTAAGAAAAATGAAAGCTACTATCACCTAGGTTAGAATAGATTTGATTTATTTTTGAATTTAAAATTAATGATACTACCACTTGGTTTTTTTTTCGATTAAATAGATACCACTTGTTATTTAGGTTTTTTCGAGGTAGATATCACTTGGATTGAATAAAGTAACAATTTGTAATTTAATAATTTTGTTAAGAAAAATTAAAGCTACTACCACCTAGGTTAGAATAGATTTTATTTATTTTGAATTTAAAATTAATGATACTACCACTTGGTTTTTTTTCGAGGTAACAACCACGCGTGTACTTGGCGCCCTTTTTTTACCTTTTTTGAAAAAGGTAATTTTGTACTGATATCATGCATTTTGTAGTGTTACGCATCCTCTTCTAATTAAATAGCGCGCGCGTCTATAATGTCTAGTCTTATAAAGAGTATGGCTGCGTTCGGGGAGCGCGCTATTAGCGCTATTTGCTTATTCTATCCTTGTTCTACACTTGATGAGCGATAAAGATAGAATGATGCAATAGCGCTAATAGCGCGCTCCCCGAACGCAGCCTTTATCTTACAAACAGTATGTACAGATTGTAAAGCTAAAGATGTTACAGGCTATTATTTCTAAAGAAACAAAAATTTCATAATTTGCTTAGTTTTAGAAATAATAGTTTGTAACATCTTTAGTTTTATACCCTGTATACAGGGTGTTCCTCAATGTTTGGTACTTTTTTATATTTAGATAGAGCGAGCCAAACTGAGTCGAAAAGTCATGTACCATTTTGCAATTTTCGCAATAGTTGATGAGTTATTAATGATTAAAAATCGCCGTATTGGCCCGGCCCAATTTAAATTTAAAATTAATTAACATATGATCAGTTTGTTTGTATATTATTTTATTACCAATTTTCCGTGGAATCGTTAATTATTTGCAGACATTTAATAGGAATAAAACTTACTAAGAGCTTTAATTTTTTCGGTCGCCTGACTTTAACTCGCTAATTTTAAAATTCCAAGCTCAGAGTAGCGTTACCATCGTCAAATCGAGTCCACGGAACGCAGAGCATACCTATAGCACGCTTATTTCGATTTGTGTCGAGTTACGCATCGTTAAGACGCGATCGTGAGATTTCGTGGATTCTCGGAATCTCAGGTGTCGCTAATTGACGACCCATCGGTTATGATCTTTCTCCGTATCCATGTGAAGATCACTTCTAATCTTACCATCCGTCGCCTCTAATACTCTGTGTTATGGATATCTAATAATTTCGTATGTGCTGTTGAATTTATATTTATCTCGACGTTTATTAACAGCTTGACATCATAATGTATCGGTATTACATACCTGTTCGTTAAATAGAAATCAATCGATTTATGCGTGATTTATTGATTACATTTTTATTAGAAAAAGAGCCACCTCGACGGAATTGAATATTAAATCGCCAAATATAATTATTAGCAGTACTAAAAATGTCATGCCAATTTTCATTTCAGGTGTCCGGGACATAAGTATCTTATGTTAGAAAACGATTCTATGAAACGCAGAACTCTCTGTCAGTTTTAACATATAAAAAGGGAGAAGATAAATATAAACGATTACGCAGTAACCGGAAGAAACGTAAAGATAAAGAGAAAATCTTGTTGACAAATATTGAGAAAAATCAATTTTAGTACAAATTATGTGCTTCAGTCACTGCATAAACTGTCTTGAGGTGCATATTTATTTCTTACAATTTGCAGCTTACATATCAAAATTGTGCGTCTAATTAAAAACGATGCTTTATGACAATTAGATATGCTTAACACGATATCCTGTGCTAATATCAGATATATATAGATGTATATAGATGTATATAGATGTATATAGATGTATATAGATGTATATAGATGTATACACTGAAAAAAAAAGTATTTAGATCCAAGAAAATATTTATTTGAACAGTACCAATGACATCCCAGTAAGCAAGAAACGTCAAGAAACATTTCAACTACATTGCATTAATGTTAAAACGTTGCTGTAATGTAGTTAAAATGTTTCTTGATGTTTCTTGCTTACTGGGATATTTACTTAATATAATCACATATTTATCTAGTATTAGATATTTTTACTTAATTTAAGTAAAGATATCTAATTCTAAATAAATATGTGATTATATTAAGTAAATATGTCATTGGTACTATTCAAATAAATATTTTCTTGGATCTAAATTTTTTTTTCAGTGTATAATTGCTGTTATCGATAGGGCAGTAGGAACTGAACGGGACACGGTTATTTGACAAACGTAAGCGATGCTCTTTATTCGTTAGCGACGACAGATACACGGTACTGAGCGGGAGGCGACCATTAATCGGACTGACGAGCGAACTAGATGAGCCATAGACTAAATCGGCTTGAGTGTAGATGTCATCACGATCTCGACCGCGTGTCGCCGTACATAGAAATAGCATTAAGATGTTAACACTTCCCCTCGAGACGGGGTCGATCCTTGGAAGATGACATCATCGTCCCGAGACCGAGCATTTCCACACATCGTCGATGTTTCGGCCTTGGTAGACCCTTAGTGAGGATGTCGGCTACCATGTCGTCTGTTGATACATGTTCTAGCTTCATTAGCCTGTTCTGCAACGCATCGCGCACGAAGTGGTGGCGAATGTCTATATGCTTGCTTCTGGAATGGAAGATTGGATTTTCGGCAAGTCGTTGGGCTCCCATGTTGTCGTTCAGGATCCTGGTGTCGGCCAGTTTCTCAAATCCCATCTCCGTCAGGAATCCTCGAAGATGTATAGTTTCCTTAACAGCCTCCGTGAGTCCCATGTACTCGGCTTCTGTTGAAGATAAGGCAACTGTCCTTTGTTTCTTGGAGTCCCAAGAAATTACTCCGTTCCCCAAGATGAATGCATATCCGGTGTACGAGCGTCTATCTATCGAGCAATTTGCCCAGTCTGCATCAACATATCCTTTTAGAGATTCCGTCCTCGACTCGAAAATCAGTCCCAAGTCATCCGAGCCTTTTAAGTAGCGCAGAACGCGTTTTGCCGCCGTCCAGTGAATATGTCCAAAACAGTTGTTAAACTGGCTTAAGGCGCTGACTGCGTGAGCAATGTCGGGTCTCGTAGCCACAGCTAAATACATCAGTGCGCCCACCAGTTCCCGATAGGGTAGCTTCCTCTCTTCGTCGTTTGGATCCAGCTCCGGTTTTGTCAGCTTCACGTTGATGTCTATGGGAGTGCTAACTGGCTTCGAATCAGCCATTCCGAATCGCTTTAATATATCTCTAATGTATCCCTTTTGGTGCATTCCGATCTTGTTTCCGTCTCGTGCGAACTCGATTCCCAGACAGTACTTAGGTTCACCGAGATCTTTTATTTCAAAAACTTCAGAGAGGTATTCCTTTAGCTTCGTTATCTTGGCTCCATTCCGGGAAATGATTAGGATGTCGTCCACGTATACGACGATTAATATCATGTCTTCCCCTTGTCCTATGTAGTATACGCAGGGATCTGCGTTGCTTGGAATTGCTCCGAGTTTCTTGAGTGTCTCGCCTAATTTCTGGTACCAGCTTCTTCCTGCTTGACGTAAGCCGTAGAGAGATTTCTTTAATAAACATACTTTATTTCCGATTTTTAATTCTTTCAGCATCTGTTCCGCTTTAATCCTTACTTCGCTGCCTGTCCTTTCCGTCTTGATGATAGTTTCCAAAGCCTCTTTGAGAAGATGTGGAATTTCCATGAATATTTCCTCTTCGATTACTCCGTTTAAGTATGCCGTTGTGACGTCGAGCTGCTTGATCGTCATCCCATAGTTTGCTGCGAGAGCAACTAACAGACGAATGGAACTCAAGCGGGCTACTGGTGCAAACGTCTGATTAAAGTGTATTCCGGGCTGTTGAGCGAAACCTCTTGCCACAATGCGAGCTTTCCTTCTCTCGATCGATCCGTCCGGTTTATATTTGTTTCGCAGGACTATGCGGCTTCCGATGATCCTTCGATTTTCAGGTCTTTCCACGAGTTGCCAGGTGTCGTTTTTTAGTATTGACTTTACTTCTTCGGCCATGGCAAGAAACCATTCCTCAGCGTCTGGACTAGACAGTGCTTGTTTTATAGGTATCTCGGCCATAAGGGCCTGTTCTACTAATTCTTCGTACATACTTGGCGTTTCGTACGTACTATTCGCAAACTTGGCTTCGTCGCGTGGTGGTTGATATTGCTTCCGGGGTCTTCCTCTTTGCCCTGTCATGATCTTCGTTGGTCTTCCTGGACCTCTTCTTCTTTCTGCGACTGCGTCTTCGTTTTCGTCGGCCTCGCTCTCGCTCCCCTCGTTCCTGTTATCGTCTTCTGGTTCTTCGATGAGAGGAACGTTGTTTTGATTTTCGGCTGACCCAAGATCGATGTCGACTGTGCGAAGATTTGTGTCTTCCTTCCGTCGTTCCGAATTTTCCGGGAGAAAGTCCTCGTAGTTGTTCACTAAAGGGGCTTCGGGTTTCTGTAAGAATTTGACATCTCGTGAGATTTCGATTTTATTTTCCTCAGGGATCCAAATTCGGTATCCTTTGGATTCTTCAGAATAACCTAAGAAGATTCCTTTCTTTCCGCGTTCTTCGAGCTTCCCCTTTTTGGAATTTCTGTCCAGAATGAATACTTTTTGGCCGAATTCTCTGAAGTAGCTTACGTCTGGAGCTTTTCCAGTCCATACTTCGTATGGAGTCTTTCCGTCTAAGATCTTGGTTGGGCATCTGTTTCTGATATAATTTGCGGTTGAAACAGCTTCAGCCCAAAAAGACGATGGCAAGTCTGATTGGATAAGAAGGCACCTCGCCATTTCCAGAAGAGTCCTGTTCTTCCTCTCTGCAACTCCGTTTTGTTCCGGGTTGTAGGCGACGGTGAGTCTTCGTTGAATCCCGTATTTCTTCAAGTATTCGTCGAATTCTTTGGAGAAGTATTCTGTCCCGTTGTCGGATTGGAGGCACTTAATCTGTCTTCCCTTCTGTTTTTCCACAAGTGCTTTGAAAACCTTAAATGCCTCGAAGGCTTCGCTTTTCTTCCTAAGGAAACGTACCTCGCACCATCTTGATCCGTCGTCGATGAAGGTCATAAAATATTTCGCTCTGCTCTTAGATTCGATCCGCATGGGGCCACAGAGGTCGCTGTGAACAATGTCCAAGATTTCCGTCTTCCTTTCCGACTTTTTGGGAAAAGGGGTTCGCGTCATCTTTCCGCGAAGACAGGTGTCACATTCTATTTTGTTTTCACTTCCTCCGATGTTTGTGCCGAGTACTGTTTTATTCCGATCGGCTTTGCAAAGATCCTGCACGTTGAGGTGTCCAAGGCGTCGATGCCACAGCAATAAATTTTCCGACGGCTTTTCCGCGTCGCGAGCCGTATTCGAAATTTTCCGGCACTCTTCCTGCTTAGTTTCGCGCACGTAGAATAAGTCTCCGACACGATCGGCTGTCAACTTAATATTTCCGTCGCTGCCGGTAATGATGGCGCGACGTTTGGTAAATAGCACTTCACACCCTTTATCAGTCATCTTCGCGACGGATAACAGATTCGCCCGGAGGTCAGGTACGTAGAGTACGTTCGTTAGGCTGACGTTTTTCGTTTTTCCGTCAACTTCCGTGGTAAACGAAACGGTTCCCCTCGCCGCGATTTCGGTAAAGTCACTACTAGCTAAGTTCAATTTGCCGCGTTTCGAATCGTCAATTTCCGCGAACTCGCGTTTCTCATTGCACAGATGCGACGTTGCGCCACTGTCTAGGCACCACTTTCGATTTGGTGTGTCACTTTCCGCACGTAGGGCCTCATGTTCGTGCGCTTCCGTAAAACTTTCCACTGCGCATAGAACCACATCTTCGGCGCTTTTTGCCGCCGGTTGAACGTTTTCGTGTTTCTTCTTGCAATCGGCTGCCTTGTGGCCGACTTCTCGGCATCGATGACACCGGTATTTGAATTCCTGTTTGCTGGCGCTGCTTTCATTATTTCCAGATTTCCCCTTCTTTTGATTCCGGCGCTTATTTGCGAACATCGCGTTTTGAGTCGTTCCACGAATGTCATTTTTCCTTGCGTCACTTTCCTCGATAACTTTCACACGAAGCGTTTCCGGTGACGGTAAATCGTCGCGAGACTCGATTGCGCACCTAAAGTTTTCATAACAGGGTGGTAAACTGTACAGAAGCATAATCGCTTGCAAATCCGCGTTTATATCAACGTCCATTTCCGCTAACTTGTCGATGGCGTCAAAGAATTTCCGCACGTGTTCGCGTACGTCGTCGCCGTCTTCCATCCGTTGAAGTAAAAGCTGTTTCAGTAGGGTAGCTTTGCGAGCTGGCCCTTTTGACTGATATATTGTTTCCAGCTTTAACCACACTTCGCGAGATGTTGCGCATCCTTTAACTTGTTTCAACTCGGAAGGGTGAATCGACAAAATTAGATCCGATTTAGCTTTACTGTCCGCACTATTCCATGCCAGTAGGGCGGTGGCCGTCGCGGCGTCGCCGGTTGGACGCGGTTTTTGACCGTTTACATATTCCCACGCATCGTTCTTGATCAGCAGTGCTTCAATTTGCATCTTCCACGTGTCGTAGTTTTCTTTGTTGAGAGTCTCGATTCTCAGGCTTGTCGCACTCATTTTGCTTGGTTTCCACTAAAACGGCGCGACGCGTTATATAACCTAGTAATCGTACGGCTCGGTGTGTTTTTTACAGTTCAATTCTAATTCCGATAGACTGGGCCCATAACCTGTTATCGATAGGGCAGTAGGAACTGAACGGGACACGGTTATTTGACAAACGTAAGCGATGCTCTTTATTCGTTAGCGACGACAGATACACGGTACTGCGCGGGAGGCGACCATTAATTGGACTGACGAGCGAACTAGATGAGCCATAGACTAAATCGGCTTGAGTGTAGATGTCATCACGATCTCGACCGCGTGTCGCCGTACATAGAAATAGCATTAAGATGTTAACAATTATAAATACAGATCATGTATAGGTACATGAAAAATGTAAGAAAAATTTAACTTTATGGAATTACTTTTCTGCTTTTTCTTTATATATAAAAAAATTTTTTTAAAGAAAAATATAGATTCAATCTTTCACTAAATATAATTCTGCAATTTTTTTTTTAGTAATACTGTAGTAGTGCTGTACTTCTAAAATTGTATTTTTTTTTATAAAATTGCGTATTCGCAAAATTGATTATTAATACTTAAGGGGTTAGGCCACCTTGAATCTTCAAAAATCGCGTCATTGTTAGGAATTTTTTTTGGAGAAACAATAAAGTAACTACAAAATCCAATGTAGGGGAGACCGGGGGAAACTCGACACCGGGGCAAACTGGACACTATATGGAACGCCGTTTTACTTTTTAATAGCATAAATAATATTCTACACAATATAAAAGTTTCAAAAAATAATTGTTTTAAGAAAAATGGCGATTCTTACTAATGATTTTAAATTATGTCGAACATAATAAAAATTGGATGAATTAAAATTATGTCGAGACATCATAAAAATTGTATGAATTAAAATTATGTCGATATCATAAAAATTGAATGAATTAAAATTATGTCGATACGTAAAAATAATTCCGAATTTTTATGATGTCTCGACATAATTTTAATTCATCCAATTTTTATGATGTCTCGACATAATTTTAATTCATAAAATTTTTATGATGTTGCGACATAATTTTAATTCATACAATTTTTATGATGTCTCGACATAATTTTAATTTATTCAATTTTTATGATATCTCGACATAATTTTAATTCATTCAATTTTTATGATGTCGACATAATTTTAATTCATACAATTTTTATGATGTTTCGACATAATTTTAATTCATTCAATTTTTATGATGTCGCGACATAATTTTAATTCCGGAGTTGGTGATTTTCATCCCACAATATTGGCAGCACTGGGTAAGTAGCGCCAACAGTTCTTACAGCTTGAATTCGATGTCTACGTGTCCCAGGTCGCCGACGACGAGGTCCAGATAGTGCGCTCCGTAGTTTTCGGTGTCTAGGTGTATTAATACTTTGAATTCGATGTCTACGTGTCCCAGGTTGCCGACGACGAGGTCCAGATAGTGCGCTCCGTAGTTTTCGGTTTCTAGGTGTATTAATACTTTGAATTCGATGTCTACGTGTCCCAGGTCGCCGATGACGACGTCCAGATAATGCGCTCCGTAGTTTTCGGTGTCTAGGTGTATTAATACCTTGAATTCGATGGCTACGTGTCCCAGGTTGCCGATGACGACGTCCAGATAATGCGCTTCGTAGTTTTTGGTGTCTAGGTGTATTAATACTTTGAATTCGATGTCTACGTGTCCCAGGTTGCCGACGACGAGATCCAGATAGTGCGCTCCGTAGTTTTCGGTGTCTAGGTGTATTAATACTTTGAATTCGATGTCTACGTGTCCCAGGTTGCCGATGACGACGTCCAGATAATGCGCTCTGTAGTTTTCGGTGTCTAGGTGTATTAATACCTTGAATTTGATGTCTACGTGTTCCAGGTTGCCGATGACGAGGTCCAGATAGTGCGCTCCGTAGCTTTCGGTGTCTAGGTGTATTAATAACTTTGAATCCGAATCTAGGACACGTAGATATCGAATTCGAGGAATTGTTCTAACAACTAGACACCGGAAACTACGGAGCGCACTGCCTAGGTTCCGTCATCGACCTGGAATACATAGATATAGGAAAATTATATATATTTAACTCTAATTGTAAGTTTTTAATTAATGGTGCCTTTTAATTAATCAGAAACAAATCTAACGGCACTTTTATTATATCATGTGAATACAAGCTTACGATTGCGATTATAAGACGTAGATATATATATTTTTAACTTTATGTACATTATATTTAACAAAATTATAATATTACAAAGAATTATTTTAATCACAAAGAATTAAAGAGATAACAGTACAAAATAAAAATATTTAATTAAAATAAAATAAATAAATTTTTCTTGTAAAAAAACTTGGCGCTGCTAGACCTTGAAATTTAATAAAGTATTAAAATTTTGATTGAATTTAATAAAGCACAAAATTTTTGATTGAATAAAAAAGCAATTTAGGGAAGTATGCAACGGGAGTCAAAAAGCAGCGCCAAGTTTTTTTACAAAAAAAATTTATTTATTTTATTTTAATTAAATATTTTTATATATAATATCTATGTATTCAGGGCGGCAGTGTAGTCTAGTGTTAGAGCTCCAGACTCGTAATTTGAGGAACCAAGTTCGAGTCCACTAGAGCCATGTAAGCATGGAATGTTTTTCCGAAGCTGCGCCCCTCCATGCAAGATAGGCTCTTGTGCGGAGCAAACTGGGCTCCGTCTTTCGGAAAGAGACGTTAAGCCGTTGGTCCAAAGGGTTAAAGTGAGAGGAGAAAGAGTAGAAAGTGTAAAGGTTTGGGTAACGTTCCTTATAAAAACGACTTGCAAACCCTGCGGGGATAAGCAATAAAGATAGATTATGAGTTTTTTTTTAATATCTATGTATTCTAGGTCGATGACGAAACCTAGGCAGTGCGCTCCGTAGTTTCCGGTGTTTAGTTGTTAGAACAATTCCTCGAATTCGATATCTACGTATCCTAGATTCGGATTCAAAGTTATTAATACACCTAAACACCGAAAACTTCGGAGCGCACTATCTGGACCTCGTCATCGGCGACCTGGGACACGTAGACATCGAATTCAAGCTGTAAGAACTGTTGGCGCTACTTACCCAGTGCTGCCAATATTGTGGGATAAAAATCACCAGCTCCGGAATTAAAATTATGTCGGGACATCATAAAAATTGTATGAATTAAAATTATGTCGACATCATAAAAATTGAATAAATTAAAATTATGTCGAGACATCATAAAAATTGTATGAATTAAAATTATGTCGAGACATCATAAAAATTGTATGAATTAAAATTATGTCGAGACATCATAAAAATTGAATGAATTAAAATTATGTCGATACGTAAAAATAATTCCGAATTTTTATGATGTCTCGACATAATTTTAATTCATACAATTTTTATGATGTCTCGACATAATTTCAATTTATTCAATTTTTATGATGTCTCGACATAATTTTAATTCATCCAATTTTTATGATGTCTCGACATAATTTTAATTCATCTAATTTTTATGATGTCCAGACATAATTTTAATTCGTGAAATTAAAATTATGTCGGGACATAAAAATAATTCCGAATTTTTATTATGTCCTGACATAATTTTAATTTATCCAATTTTTATTATGTTTGACATAAATTTAATTCATTAGTAAGAATCGCTATTTTTCTCAAGACAATTATTTTTTGAAACTTTTATATTGTGTAGAATATTATTTATGCTATTGAAAAGTAAAACGGTGTGCCATCCAATTTTTATTATGTATATCAAATTTTAATTCGATGAATTAAAATTATGTCGCGACATCATAAAAATTGGATAAATTAAAATTATGTCGACACGTAAAAATAATTCCGAATTTTTATGATGTTTTGACATAATTTTAATTCATTAATAAGAATTGTGATTTTTCTTAAGACTATTATTTTTTGATCTTTTGTATTGAATGGAATATTTATTATGCTATTAAAAAGTAAAACGGCTTGCCGTACAATTTTTATTATGTTCCGATATAATTTTAATTGGATGAATTACAATGATGTCGGAACATAATAAAAATTCGGAATTATTTTTATGTCCCGACATAATTTTAATTCATCCAATTTTTATTATGTTTGACATAATTTAAAATCATTAGTAAGAATCGCTATTTTTCTTAAGACAATTATTTTTGGAAACTTTTATATTGTGTAGAATATTATTGATGCCATTAAAAAGTAAAACGGCGTGCTATAACACTAGGCTTTTTGCCAATTTAAATCTATCTTAGAAACTTGCCTTTCCTACTGTAAATGCGTCTTTATGTGCCAGTATTATCAACGGAATTTAGTGACATTCTGAGTTATGGTATAATTTTTAGCGCGACATAAGCGTTTTTGATGATGAAATGTAATTTTTTTGATCTCTCGAAAATTTCTACTCTTTCATCGAGCTTTACTCTTGCGAACCTATATGTAAGTGATTTTAATGGGAAATTTGATGCTCTACGAATCCGATAATAGTTTTTGCATATTTTCAAAATTTTTATTGTTTTGGAGTGACAAAAGTAAAAAACGAGGTTCGGGGCAAAGTCGACATCACGCCGTTTCATCGGCTCCCAATAACAAACGATGCTTGTCATGCAGCCATATCCAGATCGAATTGTGTCGATCAGGCAAAGTGTCGAGTTTGCCCGGCAATTTTCAATTTGAAAATTTGTCTTCGCGTCACTTTTCCTTTTCTGGGGACAAAACTAAGCAATGTACAGCAAAACTTCCTTAAGCAATTTTGTACCTGAAGGAACACTCTTTAAATGTGAACACCATTAAATTTGCTTGAAAATTTTAATTAATTGTTGAAAATTGCCTTTTAAAAAATTGTGTCGAGTTTGCCCCGGTCTCCCCTATACACTTTATTATGCATATTTCGAAGTATATAAAAAATGTTTTAAAGTTAATATTTTTTCCAAAATGATGGCTCTAAAGCAGCATTTGTTTGATTTGACCCACTTCACGGCGAGCAGTAGAAATGGTCACCATTTGATCGTAGGGCAGAACAAAAAAATTTTCATAATTTACATGAAATTTGCTAGAGAATACATATGGATTTTTCAAAATATGGATTTTTGAAGAAATGGTGAGCATTTAAACAAAAAATTTTATTTTTAGATAAAAAATTCTGTATAAAATTCTCTATAACTCAAAAAATTGTTAATGAATCGTAAAATCTGTATGTACTTCTTTAGTTAATTTAGTTTTAAAGATGCTGTTAAAATTTCAAATAAATCGGTCAAAAATTGTTCGAGTTCTACTGCTCGCCAATTTGAAAAATGCATTTTGAGAAAAACGCATTTAAAGTTTTATGTAACAATATTTTTTTAATAAAAACAAATTTTTTTCGCATTAGGACCAATTGTACATTAGTTTTGACATCCTAAAGAATGTTTTAAGTAAAAAAAAAATAAATTTGATTTTTTGAAAGTTTCAAGGTGGCCTAACCCCTTAAATTTTAAATAGAATATTTACTTATACGACTTTTACTTATACACGACTTTTTTATAATTGGATATTGCATGTGTTAATTATGTTTTTAATTAATAAAAAGCTTATTTTTATTTCCTTTGAAAGAAGATGTTATTGTACGCAATTGACATATGGCCATGATCTTTTGTGTAAATCATTGCCTTAGAGACAAAGAAAGAAAGAGAGACACCGATTATTAAATCAATGCAAAGAGGATATGTACGTGCATATAAGCTTGATCAGTTGCATAGATCTGTCTTGATATACGTTCGTCGTACATCTGTTAAGACTGTTGTGTAATATTACAATTCTAGAAAGTGTTACTTCGCAAAAAGAATCACTTTGGTTTAAAACATGTTTGCTGCTATTTTTGCCTTTGCACTTCTAATAATACATGCTGTGGCTGAAATACGTGAGTAAATGAGAAATACGTATTTAGGATCTTCATCATCGTACGCATATAATTCATTTTATATGACCGTGAAAAGAAGATTGTTGTGATTTTTAAACTGGAATACTCTTGATCTGCAACTAAAAAATTCGAATAATTAATAAAACATTTGTCGAATTAGGTAATTGATCTTAATGTAAAACGACAGATTTAAACAACTGTAAGTAGTTGCAGTGAACAATGACAATAATTATAATGTATAACACACTGACAATGCAAACTGCATGTTTTGTATCAAGATATACTTTTTTTTAACAGCGTTAGGAAAGAGAGAGGGGTGGGGAGGGAAAGAGAGAGAGAGAGAGAGAGAGAGAGAGAGAGAGAGAGAGAGAGAGAGAGAGAGAGAGAGAGAGAGAGAGAGAGAGAGAGAGAGAGAGAGAGAGAGAGAGAGAGAGAGAGAGAGAGAGAGAGAAGACAAAAAGGAAAAAAAGAAAAAAAGAAAAAAATTACGGAAAGCGAGAGTAAGAAGTAAGGGAGAAATGTATATGAAATAATGGTTTATGAGAGAAAGTTGCACAATTAGTAATCAAATAAATATAATAACAAGAGATTCCTAAATATCGTCGTAGAACATTTATTTAACATTTATTGTATACAAGTTTAAATATTAGAATATAATTCCGTAATCTCTCTCTCTCTCCCTCTCTTTCCTAACGCTGTTAAAAAAAGGTATATTAAATTTTTAAAAAGATTTAATATTGACGCTACATTTGATATTAACGCTATTTGATATTAGGGAGTTTTTGCAATACCGTCTTTCAGATACGGTAAACGTTATCTAAATTGTTCAGATACATTCACTCTGTATCTGAACAATTCAGATACGGTTACCGTGTCTGAAAGACGGTATTGCAAAGCTATTAATGTTATATAAACTATTAATGTTATCTAAACAAAAATTAAAAATTTTAATTACGTCACAGATGCACATTATTTTGAAGTATATTTTATCTTTTTCCTTTATTTATACTTATACCACTGATAATTTCGTCTAAGAATGTTTACTTAAATAAAATGATGTAAATATTTACATTACAGCCTCCTTTATTCATGTGTGCGGCCGTAGAGACCCGAATATCGAGCAATGCATCCTAAACAACGTGAACAATTTGAAGTATAAAATATGCAAAGGAATACCGGAATTGGGTGTTCCATCGAATGATCCATTTGTTATTAATAAATTAGTCATTTCCGAAATGCCCGACATTAAATTATATACCAAAAACATGCAATTAACAGGTCTCTGCGACTTCAACGTAAGCTATTTTCGTGCAGATATTGAAAATCTCCACTTCGATCTTGACCTCGTATTCGACCAGATCCGAGTAAACACCACTTATGAGTTCAATATACACTTACTGGTACCTATTGTACATAAAGGACCCCTTTACATTACTGTAGGTACGTAAAAAATAGTCGACTTTTTAAAATAAAGTAAACGTTTAGAAATTTATTTTAACACAAAAGATACATCTGATATATAGTTTTATTTAAATTACCAATCTGTGTGTTCTTGTAGATAACATAGGAGCAAAAGTATATTTGGATTTCAACATAGTTACCAGAAATGGCAAGAGGTATACGTACTTGGCAAAGATGAAGTTAAACCTCGACATGAAAAAATACAAAGCTCAGTATGGCGTGGGCGGAGAACAATTTAATCAATTGCAGAAAATTATTCATAACTTTATAGGCCAGAATCAAGAAGATGTTATAAATAATTTTAAACCGGCATTAGAAGAGGCAATCTCCAAACAAATTATTTCGATTGCCAATGGCATAGTTAAACACTTTACTTATGAGGAACTTTTCCCCGAATAAATTAAATTAAAATTTTAATACGCATTATCATAACATCGTTTTGTGTACTCTATAATTTGTTTAAAGATTAATCGAAAAATGAGTTTTTTTTACAAAGTTTTAACCCTAGCTCGTCACACTCCGGTCCAGTGGACCGCTGAACGTTTTTCGGTTTTCTAGTTTTTACATAATAACGTAATTTTCTAAATTTTAAATCATTTTCTTGATCTGATATTATCATAAACATCTCATTTAGAGTCTGTATTTCCAATTTCTGCAGTACAAGCTTAAAAATATATTAATTGGAATAAAAATGACATTGCAACAAAGTCGAGCGATCTCACGGACCGGAGTGTGACGAATTAAGGACTCGAAAATAAGTGTGGCTAGCTAGGGTTAAAATCGACGATGCAAACATAATTGCCCATAGATAATGGAAACAGACATTGTATAATAATTGTCATTAATTGCTAACACAGATTTATACTAAGTAATATTTACTTATACGGATAGTTCAACAATAGTTCAATTTAAGAAAATGATATTTACTATCGTGTTACTTTGTATTTCTCAATTGCAAGAAAATGGTACGCACGTACGTACCATCGCAAAATGACACCCGTCGACAAGGAGCAATTCAGGAAGGCAGTTCTTGCGGTGAAAAAAGATAAAATTAAGACACAAAAGTAGCCGCAAAACAATTTGGAGTCTCAAGAACTACATTGAACGACTGGCTGAAGACAAATAATAAAAGAAGAATAAAATAGCACACTTGGATGACGTGGCTGTACGATGTCATGGAGGCTTCGGGCGAAAATCAAAGTTAAGGAAGCAGCAGTGGTCGGATTCCGACGAAAACTTGGATAATATGTGCTGTGTGTGCTCAGAGATGACTGAGAACAGAGGTGACAAGAAACAGTGCATTTCGTGCGAGCGTAGGGCACACAAGTGCGTGCGCTTTTCTCGTAATTATTTTCCGCCATCGTGTTTTTAATTAATAAATGTTTCCATTTTTCTATTAAAAAATAATTAATAAAATGCATCCTATCATTTTTTCATGATCGGAATTATGTATTTTTATTTAAAATCCAATCCGAGAATGGAGTGACGACTCCGCCCCGGGGCGCGGGAATGTAACGATTCTGCCCCGGCAATTTTGACATTTCAATTTTTGCACCTTTGTCGTTTTTATTCTATACCGATTGAACAAAGCGACATGGACCAAAAATGCCCTTATAAATTTTGTAGCCAAGGGTTTATTCTTTACAACGGTACACCACATTTTATTAAAATTATTTGTTTTGTTGTTAAAAATCGGCACCGAAAAAATAGTGACAACTTCGCCCCGGTCTCTCCTATATAAAGTGGTGCAAGAAATTGTACTCTCTAATTGCACTTTAATTTACGAAAAATTTTTTAAATAAACATAATAAAAAATATTTAAAACTAAAGAAAATTTTTTCTTTATGCTCATATATTCCTTGATTGATTTTATACCAACCGTTCTAGAAATCTGTTCTAGAAATCTGTTCTAGAAATGTAAATATCTATAAACGTACATATACATGTATGTATACGCTGACGCGTGTATGTACAATATATAAAGGAAATGCAAGTATTGTGAAATACTCTAAGCCTTTCTTAAAATAACTTGAGAACTATTAAAGATAACTAAACTCAGTTTTTACTGACAATGAATTGGCTACTATGAAAGGTGTATTTAAAGTTTTAAAAGAAAAAATATATTTACAAGAATTAAGTGCACTTGTACAATGTAAAAGGTATTGCGGCTGGAAAAGCAAAATTAAAACGTTTAGTTTAGGGTAACTCCGGTATTTACGCTGCGCGGGGATTTACGCCGCAGAAGTTAGAAAAAATAGAAGGAATAAAGGTATTTGCTCGTAATTATTCTGTTATGTGCCTTTATGCCATATTAGTATTGTGTTGTAATTTCAGTTCTTTACTGTTAATATTAACAAAACCGTCGTGAGTTAAATCGATTTTTCAATGTAGTAAGTAGCGAAATCATATATTACGACCTACGTAAAATGATTACTGTAAAGAGTGTAAAAGGTTTAATGATTATTTTATGATACATAAGTGTAAAAGGATAGTAAAGGATGGAATACAGCAAAATACAAGTGCATAGCTCTTGTATTCTTTGTTTAGCTTGATATCTTGTATATCCCACTTGTTTAGGATATATGGCATTTTTAGCGTGCGGGATTTATGCCATAATACAAACACTCTGTAAAAATCGAAATCTCCTATGTGTTCTTTTTTCTTCTTTTTTTGGATCATATAACAATAACCTTTAATGCATCTATTGTTCGTCTATTTTCTTTTTAAAATGTTTGCATTTTTGAATGTAGATGTTAACGAATTATGGAAAATAGCAATAGGATATCTCCTAATTAAAGTAAACGTCCCAATAGCCAACTATGTCCCAGTTCCCAACACTAAGGGGAATATTCCACCTAATTAAGAGATTTTTCGATAAAAACAAATAAATAACCACTTAATTGAGTTCTACGATTTATAATCTATGCATAGGACAACGGTTAAAATAATCCTTGCGCTCTTTGTAGTAATTTTTTCGAGTTTCTTGAGAGTGCACGCGCTGCCCCGGGAAATGAAGAGCATCTGTAAGCCAGTTTGTTAAGAATTGACGAAGTTCAATTGTAACTATGTCGCCTTCATTTTTTATATATATTGAACAAGTTATAGCTTTTTATATTAAGGAAGATGTAGAGAATGCAAATCTAGGGTCGAAATTTAGTTAGAATTGCCGATAAATTGTTAATTTGCATGGTCGGATACTCGGACGTTTCAACCGTATGGTGTACCAATAGCAAACCAAGTGGCTGGATACTGATACAACCAGGCGATCGGGTGATGTCCCAATTGCCGGACGCAACGAACTCAGCGGCCATAACCTTGATGGAAATGAACACGAACGATCAGCATTTACGCGCGGCATTGTTTACTAGTGTGCTTAAAGTGTGTTTAAAATTACGCTAAACTGAGGCGATTATTCGCAGTAAGTATGATATCTAACATTTTACAAATTTGACTTCGTCGAACGAGTTCGTTATTGCTATTATGTAGTCAGCAGATTGTTTACATTGGAAAAGTCTTGAACGTAACCTCTAAAAAAAGTTGTCTCTGCTTTCATCTGCGACTGGTTGGTAATAGGGACATCGAGTGGCCGGGTATCGGGACATAACCAAAAACTGATGGCCGGGTACTGGGACACATTGAGTGGCCGGGTATCGGGACATAACCAAAAACTAATGGCCGGGTACTGGGACATTTCCTTTTCTCGCATTTTCCGAAAAAATCAAATCAACTATTACCGATGGAACTAATTATTGGATGGTTTCTAGAAACTAGAGAATCCAAGCTTTCGTTTCGTCGTATCCGCTTATAAATAAGATTTGTTAATATATATAAAAATTTAATTTCAATTTTCCAGGCGTCTTAAATGGTCCGCTATTGGGACGTTTACCTTAATGGTGAATAAAAAACAAATTCTTTAATGTTTATCGATGTTATATGATAATGGCATATGTATAAAATCCGTAACTTTATTTACGAAGAGTTTTTTCCTGATCGAACATAAATTGTCCAAAATTTTGAAATCTATTGTCACATGATTAAGTAGTTTGTTTGTACAATATTTTATTTGTATTTTGTGATTTATTTAAAAAATAATTAAAACAAAATTTGTTATAATATTTTAATAACTGACGGCACTCTTAACAATGTAGAATTGTGCAAAATAATGATTTATATGATAACAAAACATTTAAATGAATAATAACGTTTTTCTGTTTTAATATTATTTTAGATGTAAACTTGCAAGTATTTTTTATATGGTTTATTTAATACAATAATTACAAAATTGTTGACAAGTAAATATATAATTAAAATGCCAATCTGTTACGTGCATATTCATACGCATGCATGCACATTATAGTGAAAGAGCTAAAACTATAAATTTGTATCATATCCACGATAAAAATTTTAATAAAAAGTTTAAATAGATTTGATATTTTATAAATTGCTGTTAATTTATTTGTTTTAGTAATATCTACAACCATTAGCTATAAATGATCTGCGACACAATAAATTTAAGACGAGAATGATTAAGATTAATCGACTTGTTTCAATAATCTGCATTAAAAATGTACATTTTTAATATTATACTAAATCTAACATATTCAATTATGTGGTTTTTCTTATAATGCTAAAATAAAAATAAATTAAATAAGGCATGTTAAAAGAGCTGTTTTTATTTATTAAAATTAAATGTATTGATAGGACAAGCGAAACTTTAACTGACATAAAATATCGTAGAAGAATATTAAACAACGATACAAAGTTCTTCTTTTAATTCTAAATGCAAAATTCTGCACTTTTTGTGCTGAAATGATAAATTAATAGTTTTTGCATTGAGTATTTATTCAGTAAAGAGAGAATTGCGTCGCAGCACAAATAGTTAGTTAAAAAGAGCAACAAGAAGCGCTAGTTTTTGCTTTATCAATCGTCGCAGATTGATAAACTTCGAACGTTTTAAAAATATACAGTCGCGACATCATATTTCAAGGAAATCTTACATATGCCTACATTTGTTGCATATAATAATTGCAAAAAATGTTTCAATTTTGGTATTCGATCTTGCAAATTTTACAGAAATTTAGAAAACAAATCGTTTGTCTTATTTTATTATTGATACACTATCTTAGATGATATAAAGATTTTCGTATAAAGAGAAAAATTATACAAAAATACCTTTAATAAATCTTATTTGTTGTAATATTGTTTGATAAAGATAGATTATAAATACAGATCAGATACATGAAGAATTTAAGAAAAATTTAACTTTATGGAATTACTTTTCTGCTTTTTTATATACAAAAATTTTTTTAAAGAAATATATAGATTTAATCTTTCACTAAATATAATTCGGCAATTTTTTTTTAGTAATGCTGTACTTCTAAAATTGTATATTTTTTAAATAAAATTGCGTATTCACAAAATTGATTGAATATAGTTGCTTTTATTAATACTTAAATTTTTATTTAAATAGAATATTTACATACACACTGCTTTTTTATGAGTGGAAATTGCATGTGTTAATTATGTTTCTAATTAACTAGACATCACAGACGCGCGCTATTTAGTTTTAACATTACACACAACTGTCAAAATATACGATGACAGCTACTCATGAAGTAAGCGCAGGCCGCAGCAAGAGAATCAATCGGCATCGCGGAAAAGCGACAAAAATAAACTTCGATAGATTCGAGTATCGACTTTACATGCCTTTTTTTTAGATATGATTAGATATGGATGAGATGAGATGAGATGATGAATGATGATGATGATGATGAAAAGCTTATTTTTATTTCCTATGAAAGAAGATGTAATTGTATATAATACGCAATTGACATATGACCATGTTCTTTTGTGTAAATCATTGCTATATATAGAGACAAGAAGAAAGAAAGAGAGACACCGATTATTAAATCAAAGAGAATATGTACGTGCATATAAGCTTGATCAGTTGCATAAATCTGTCTTGATATACGTTCGTCGTACATCTGTTAAGACTGTTGTGTAATATTTAAATTCTAGGAAGTGTTACTTCTCGCAAAAGGAATCACTTTGGTTTAAAATATGTTTGCTGCTATTTTTGCCTTCGCACTTTTAATAATACATGTTGCGGCCCAAATATGTGAGTAAATGAGAAATACGTAGGACCTTTATCATCGCGCGTATTTGATTTATTTCATATTATCAGTGAAAAGATGATTTTGTCGTGATTTTTAAAGGGGTAACGCCATTCTAGAGTCCGAAAAAAAGCCAATTTTTGATAATTTTTTTCAGAAATACATATAATTATAAATGAAAATCGGTCTAATTCTATTTATTATCTATATATTAAAGTATAAAAAATTTTTTTATTAATTTTTTATTGACAAAATGGCGGCGCCAGAGCCATTGATCCAAAGTGTCTTTTTGCGGAAGTCGTCCAACGGGCGGAATCGAAGCTCCTATAATTTCTAAGCTGGAACAAAAATTCAAAGATTTTTGAAAAATATATAAGATTTTCTATAGAAGTACACATGGGAATTGCGAAATATCATTTTTTGTAAGAATGGTGCATGTTGGAAAAAAATGTTTCATTTTTCGCTAAAAAAATTTTGCACAAAATTGTTTATAAAAAAAGTTTTGTTCAACTTATCGCAAAATCCATGTGTACTTCTATAGAAAATCTTATATATTTTTCAAAAATCTTTGAATTTTTGTTCCAGCTCAGAAATTATAGGAGCTTCGATTCCGCCCGTTGGACGACTTGGCACTTTGGATCAATGGCTCTGGCGCCGCCATTTTGTCAATAAAGAATTAATAAAATTTTTTTTT
The DNA here is from genome assembly GCF_030848795.1 of Temnothorax nylanderi. Taxonomy (NCBI): domain Eukaryota; kingdom Metazoa; phylum Arthropoda; class Insecta; order Hymenoptera; family Formicidae; genus Temnothorax; species Temnothorax nylanderi. The sequence continues at coordinate 62,856 of NW_027249875.1, forward strand.
ATACTTTAATATATAGATAAAAAATAGAATTAAACCGATTTTTATTTATGATTATTGTATTTCTGAAAAAAATTATCAAAAATTGGCTTTTTTTTGGGACTCTAGAGTGGCGTTACCCCTTAACCAGGTTGGTTGCCGTCACGTAGCGGGGCAGGCGGCGGGTCAGGAGAAAGCCCATGTGTTTTCAAACACAAACTTGTGTTTAGTTCGCGTGAAATAAAGCAAATAAATATGTGGAATGCATTTAGGGTAACTCCGGTATATACGCCGCACCTAAGGAAAACTTAATTTATTGAGTACTATTTATTTTGTGAAGGAGAAATAAAGCTACCACTTAGGTTGGATTTTTGAATTTACAAAATACATTGCGTGTACTTGGCGCCTTTTTTTACCTTTTTTGAAAAAGGTAATTTTGTACTGATATCACCTATTTTGTAGTGTTAAGCAAGGATCTGCAAAAATTTCTATTTTTATTTTTTAATTATTCACGAAATTAGCAATAACAACAAATTAAATTTTTATTGAATTAGCAAATTAGTAATTAGTTATAAAAAATTACTATTTATATAAAAATTAAAAATATTTAAGTTAAAGTAAATTATACACTTCTCACAAAAATTGAAGAGACACGGTAGTGTCTCGTGCCAAGTACACGCGGAGCGAGACCGACCGTGACTCTTTTACGCGACGCGACGGGTTGCGAGTACCCAAGATGTTGAGATCTCGATAACGAGTGAACGGATCAAGTTCTAAGTAGGCTTGATCGATAGCTTGGGGTCGACTTTGGGGGGGTATCTCCTATAATATTTTCCGCTACGTGCCCTACGAGCGGAGATATTGCGACGCAAAGTCCAAATGTGAAAATTTATTTTTAAGATACGGAGATACGTCGTCGTCTCTCAATCAATATAACATATATATATCAGAAAATGTCACTTTCACTTTTTCGACGCTGGCGGCGCAGGTATCGCCAGTTTCGATATCGCGCGCGTATTTCGATCGATCTAGTAGGCAAATTAAATAAGGTCGATAGACTTATCGGTCAGGAGGAAGATTTCTATTTAGGTAAATTAGGTATTAGGTATATAATACATATTGAGTCAATTGCTTCATGTTTATCTGGAGAGATTTCGTATCCTTACATCGTATTACCACCGCTGCCGGAAAAGAAGGTTCTCTACTACGCTTGCAGAAATTGCCGCTAGTGGATTTTTAAGTCGATTCTTATGAATCAAGCTTGAATTCGACGTCTAGGTATCCCAGGTTTGCCGATGACGAGGTCCAGATAGTGCGCTTCATAGTTTTCGGTGTCCAGGTGTAATAATACGTTGAATTTGATGTCTAGTGTCCCAGGTTGCCGATGACGAGGTCCACATAGTGCGCTCCGTAGTTTTCGGTGTCTACGTGTATTAATACTTTGAATTTGATGTCCACGTGTCCCAGGTTGCCGATGACAGGATCCAGATAGTGCGCTTCATTGTTTTCGGTGTCCAGGTGTAATCGTACGAACGTTGAATTCCGATGTCTAGGTGTCCCAGGTTGCCGATGACGAGTTCCACATAGTGCGCTCCGTAGTTTTCGGTGTCTACGTGTATTAACCTTGAATTCGATATCCACGTGTCCCAGGTTGGCCGATGACCGGGATCCAGATAGTGCGCTTTCATAGTTTTCGGTGTCCAGGTGTAATCGTACGTGATTCGATGTCTAGTGTCCCAGG